>NC_091474.1:177641431-177923931 GCF_036971445.1 Narcine bancroftii | reverse complement strand
CCAGAATCTTGTGAGGGTAACCTTAAATAAACCATAGTTTCTGTGTGCCTGTCTAACTCAATAATTTTGGAAAATCTGAAGGAAAAGTTAGGCCATCTTAAATTACCAGAATAGGAGTAGATGAAGCAGTTGCTTTTGAAATATGCATATTTATTTCCTGATGTGCCAAAAAGGTCATTGGTGATTTGTCATGACATGGATGTGGGAGAAGAGAGTCCCATAAAACAACACCCCTATCAAATAAACATACAGAAGAGTAAAATCATGGACATGGAGGTGGAATATATGTTGAAAAATGACATTATTAAACCTTTGAACTCAAATTGGAGTTCTCCTTGTATTCAGGTACCTAAAAGAGATGGAACTGTTAGGTTCTTTACAGATTACAGGAAGGTTAAAGCAATAACCAAAACAGATAATTACCCTATTCCTAGAATTGATGATTGTATTGATAAAATTGGGAAAGCTAAATTTCTTACTAAGGTGAATCTACTGGTGCAGGCCACAAAGAGAGAGAGGAAGGGATTTTTCTGCATTTCTGACACCATCAGGCTTTTATGAATATAATGTGCTACCTTTTGGCATGAAAAATGCCCCTGTGACATTCCAAAGGATGATAAATTTGGTAATCAAGGGTATAAAACATACAGATACTTATATTGATGACTTGGTCACAAAAGGTGACACATGGGAAGAGCTGCTGATGGAATTGGGAAAACAATTTTTATTTTATTTTTTATTATTATTTTAAAATGAGGTTATCTAAAGCAAACTTAACTGTCAATTTAGCTAAATGTGAATTTGGACATGCTACTGTGACATACTTAGGTCATGTAGTTGGTCATGGCAAAGTTGTACACATTCAAGCCAAGGTGAATGCAATTTCTGTATTTTATATTCCCAATGCCAAGAAAGCAGTGAGAAGGTTTTCAGAATGGCAGGATATTACAGAGAGTTTTGCAATAATTTTGCAGAAATTTCTCTTCCTTTAACCAATCTTTTGAAGAAGGGGGAGAAATTTGTGTGGACAAAATATTCCCAGAGAACTTTGGAGAATTTAAAGGAGACACTATGCTATTATCTTGTTTTAAAATCTTCTGACGTTGATAGCCATTCTTTTTAGCAGTGGATGCCAGTGAGGGGACACCAGGTACAGTTTTGTAACAAAAACATGAAATTGACCATCCAGTTGTTTACTTTAAAAAAAAAGATGTTCTTTAAGGAATTATTCCACTATTGAGAAGGAACTGTTGTCTAATACTCACTTTGCAGAATTCTGATGTATATCTGGCTACCACTCATGAACCTGTGATGATATTTACTGACCACAATCCTCTGGTGTTTTTGAATAAAAATAGATCATTAAACTGGAGTCTAATCTTGCAAGTATATAATCTGCAAATTAATCATATCAAAGGTACAAATGTGATAGGAGATTGCTTGTATAGATGTTTAAATTATCATATAAATTAAAAATACTCATGATTGGAATACATTGTTGTTACATGATATATATTATGCATTGTTACCACTGTAGTGATCGTAAAGTTAGAAATTAGTTTAGTTATAAAAGAGTTAACATCTCAGTTACATTTCACAAACAACCATCTCATTTGGAATGCAAAATCCTGTGCAGGTAGAGCCTTCACATCTGCCATTGACATTACAGAAACTATGAAGAGTGCCCATGAAGATTTCATGGGTAGATGTTAATTGGACTGATATTTAAAATTGAAATGGACCATCATCTTTAAAGAAACAGTATGTTACTCTCAATTCCCTTAGAAAAATATAGAATAGAGGTCCTAACCTGTTTAATCTTTCCAGTAACTCAACTCCTGAAGAACCAGTAACATCTTAGTAAATCTTCTCTGCACTCTTTCAATCTTTAAATATTTTATTTAAAAGTTTTAAAACTATATCTACAATTATTAAATGAATAAATGGATATATATCTATATATCCTTCCCTACTCCCCAACACCCATTAACCCCTAATACAAAAGGGAAAAAGGAGAATGTCAAAAACAAATATAACATCAATTCAAATAGCAAAGGAGCTGAGAGTTACCACTCGAATGAACTGTTGAGAGCCCCTCAAACTTTCAAACCATCATGTTGTAAATATGGGCTCCATATTTTCAAAAAAATTATATTTATTATGCAAGTTGTAAGTTATTTTTTCAAATGGAATACAAGAACACAATTCAGCATGCCATCTTGCATTCCTAAATCCATATCTGATTATCAAGTAATAGCTATGCACTTTCTAGAAACAGCTAAAGCTAATTTAAAAATTCAATGAGCCAACTTCTTGACCACATCTAAAACATAAAGCTGATAATGCTGAGTTAAACTTTAAAAATTTATTTGGGGAGTTAAATATAATTGATATAAAAATTTATATTGATCCAATTTACATCTTACATTAATAATTTTCATCATACTATCTTTACAAAATTGCTTCCAATCATTCTCAACTATCTGTGTATCTAAATCAACTTCCCATCTTAATCTTGATTTATTCATTCCTAACTTAGCTTTTCTTTGAAGTAATTTAAAAATATTTGTATTACCCTTATTTATTAATAATTCCAATTCATTTTCTAGGTAATCTCAAATTTTGACCTAATTTATCAGCCACAAATGCTTTAACGATATAACAAAAAAGTAGTATTTGAAACATTAAATTTTTCCTTTATTGAAAAGTGATGTTTTTCAGCTTCAAAACAGTCTTCATTTTTTAAAAATCCCCATTTGACTCAGAATCTTCAAAAATTGATTATTCATAGCAGAAGGAAGTCTATTTTGATATAAAGGCATTTTTCAAGAAATTAAACCTTTTCCACCCACCTCATAATCTGTTCCATATTTCTATCAAATGTTTCGAAATAGGTACATCCCTAGTTCCTGTTACCAGTTTTGAATTCCATTTATAAATAAAATCCTGCATATATTTTTCACCTATTTTACTTAATTCTATTTTAACCCAAATTAAAGATTTCTCCAAATCAAACATCCTAATAATAAACTTCAGTTGGGCTGCTTTACAATAATTCATAAAATGTAGAAGCTTTAAATTCCTAAGTCAAACTTCCAGGTTAATTTTCTAAACTCTAGCCATCTTTATTTTCCAAATCAAAAAAAAAACTTCCAAATACTTGAATTCAAATCCTTAAGGAATTTTTGAGGCATGTCACAAGCAATGGACTGAAAGATATTGAACCTTGGAAAAATATTAATTTTAATACAAAATACTCTATCCATTAAGGTTATAGGTAAATCATTCCAACTATTCAAATCATCTTTAATTTTATTAAGGTAAATAGTCCAATTTATAGGAATTATTTAAATCTTTATCAATTTTGATCTCTAAACATTTAATTATATTATCTGACTATCTAAATTGAGCTAATTTTTCCCCTTTTACCAAGGGCATATTTTCACTTTTGTCTCTTTATTTTATAACCTGATATTTCACCATATTTCAATCTCACACAAACAATTCAAATAATTTATAGGATTTGAATATATAAACCAAAATATCACCCCCAAATAAATTAATCTTATTTCCTCTCTACCAACTTTTATTCTCTTAATATTAGTATCTTGTCTTATTAATTCTACTAAAGGATTAATTGCTAAAACAAATAAAGATAAGGAAGATCCTTGTCTACTTGATCTAGTCAATGAAAAAGCTGAAGAATTTTTCCCATTAGTTACAATCTTAGCAAAATGGTTTTTATATAAAATTTTAACTCAATGAACAAATGTTGATCCAAATCTTTCTAACACCTTAAATAAGTAATTCCATTCTTATTTATCAAAAGCTTTCTCAGCATCTAAAGTTAACACAATGCCAATTCTGACTTTTTTTGAGACACATGTACAAAACTAATTAATTTAGCAGTATTATCAGCTGAATATTGCTTTTTAACAAAATCAGATTGATCCAAATGAATTAAATCCAATAGATATTTAGTCAGTCTATTTGCTAAAACTTTAATATATCTCTATCCTTCTTAGGTATAACAATTATAATTATTTTGAAAAGGATTGAAGAATGGGTTTCTATTGCCGGTTTTAACACCTCCATAAAAGGAGGTATTATCAAATATTTAAATTTCTTACTAAATTCTGGCAGAAACCGATCCTCCCCTGGAGACTTATCACTTTGTAAAAAAATTAAAAGCATTAATCATTTCTCTAACTGTAAATGGGACATCTGAATCTTTCTGATCTTGGAAATTTAAAGAATTTCAGATGAAAAGTTACAAGTCTTAACTTTATCATTATCAGACAGATGTATATAATTTAGAATAAAAATCTTTAAATGAATTATTTATTTCTTGAGGTTGATAAGTAACTTTTTTTTAAAATTCCTTTTAATAGCATTAATAGTCCTTGAAGTTTGTTCAATCTTCAATTGCCAAGCTAAAGCCTTATGTGCCCTTCCCCCAATTCAGAATACTTTTGTCTAGTTTTCTCTATTAATTTTTCTGTTCTATATGCTTGAATTGAGTTATAATACAATTTCTTCTTTAATAAATTTCTGTTTTTTTTCTTCAGCTACATGTTCCTCTGCAAATAGTTGGAATGTTGGCCTTCATCACTAGAGGAATTGAATTCAAGAGTAGGGAGGTAATGTTGCAGCTGTATAAGGTACTGGTGAGACCGCACCTGGAGTACTGTGTCCAGTTCTGATCTCCATATTTGAGGGAGGATATACTGGCTTTGGAGATGGTCCAGAGGAGGTTTACTAGATTGATCCCTGGGATGAAGGGGTTGACTTATGATGAAAGATTACATCGTCTAGGATTGTATTCGCTCGAGTTCAGAAGAATGAGAGGAGATCTTATAGAAACATATAGGATTATGAAGGGTATGGATAGGATAGATGTAGGAAGGTTTTTTGAGCTGGCCGGGAAACTAAAACAAGAGGACACAGTCTCAAGATTCGGGGGAGTAGATTTAGGACAGAGATGATGAAAAATAGTTTTTCCCAGAGAGTAGTGAATGTTTGGAATTCTCTAACCAGGGAAGTGGTTGAGGCTGCTTCATTAAACATATTTAAAATTCGGTTAGATAAATTTTTACATGATAGAGGAATTAGGGGATATGGGGAGAAGGCAGGTAGATGGAGTTAGGTCATAAATTAGATCAGCCATGATCTTATTGAATGGTGGAGCAGGCTCGATGGGCTATTTTTGGCCTACTCCTGTTCCTACTTCCTATGTTCCTATGTTCCTATAAATCTTTTTTTTCTGAATTCTCTATTTCTTTTTTTACAATTTATCTCATTCTTTAAGATGAGCTTTTTAAATATGAACTGAATAACTTATTATTTGAGCTATTAAATAAGCTTTCAAAGTATTCCATGAAATAAATTTATTATCCACAGATTATAATTCCTGAATTATTCTTATACAAGTTACAAAAACCTGCATGTGCAACTCATCCTTGTAAATGAGTTTAAATCAAAAACATCTATTCTTGAATAAGAATAGTGTCTTTCGGAATAAAAGGAATTAACTTTTTCTTTCACATTTAGTCTTCGCCAAATGTCTAGCAAATTTAAATACATCAAAGCCAAAATTCTTTTAGGGGTTTTAGTTCTGGTAACTGATTTTTGTTTCTTATCTAAAATTGGATCTAAACAATAATTAAAATCTCCACCAATCAATACATTTTCATCTGCTTCAGCAGTAAATCTAAATTTTTCATCATCAGTTCTGGGTGCATAAATATTCATGAGTGTCCACATCTCTGAATAAATTTTGCAATGTGCTAAAGTAAATCTCCCCGCAGGATCTGTAATTACAGATTGTATCTTGAGGTAATTCCTCATTAATCAAAATAGCAACTCATCTTGCTTTAGAATTAAACACAGAAGCCATCACTTGACCTACCACTCTTTCAATCTTTCAGATATCCTTTCTGCAGTTAGATGACCAGAACTGCACACAATACTCCAAATTTGATCTCATCAATGTCTTATACAACCTCACCACAGCATCCCAACTCCTGTTCTCAGTTGTAACAGGTTTAGTGGTAGGTCACTTCACAAACAGAGAAACACTTCACAAAAGAGATTTCAATTGAAATACAAGCAATGCACAAGGGGAGATTTCATATCTACAGTGACTTTACAGAAACTTTGAAGAATGCCTATGGAAATTTCACAAGTAGGTATTATTTGGACTGATGCTGTGGAGTAAATGTATTATTGTTAAGCAACAGATGGCCAGGCTCAAGAATGGAATGTGGTGCTGGCAATTTGTTTGCTGTTCTAACAGGAGTAGTGTGGTTTATCCACACTCCTGTTCGGCTCTGAATCATGGGTCCTCTACCGGCATCACCTACAGCTTCTAGAACGCTTCCATCAGCACTGTCTCCGCTCCACCCTCAATATTCATTGGAATGACTTCATCACTAACATCGAAGTACTCGAGCTGGCAGAGTCCGCAAGCATCGAATCCATGCTGCTGAAGACCCAACTGCGCTGGATGGGTGACATCTCCAGAATGGAGGACCATCGCCTTCCCAAGATCGTGTTCTATGGCGAGCTCTCCACTGGCCAACGAGACAGAGGTGCACCAAAAAAGGAGGTACAAGGACTGCTTAAAAAAATCTCTTGGTGCCTGCCACATTGACCACCGCCAGTGGGCTGATATCGCCTCCAACTGTGCATCTTGGCGCCTCACAGTTCGGTGGGCAGCAACCTCCTTTGAAGAAGACCGCAGAGCCCACCTCACTGACAAAAGACAAAGGAGGAAAAACCCAACACCCAACCCCAACCAACCAATTTTCCCTTGCAACTGCTGCAACCGTGCCTGCCTGTTGTTGGAATATAGGGGTTAATTAATCATAGAAAATATGTAGAATATATGCTTATGTACTATTCATTTTGTATACATGAATCCAGTACTATGTAACAATTTAATATTTACCTCATGGTGAAGGGAAAGAGTAATGTAAGTAAGGGGCAGCCACAGTATGTAGCAAAGTTGGCTGATTACAGTAGGTTTAGAATTGCCTGCTCCCAAAATACAAAAGAGAGAATATGTATGAAACAATTTAATAGGAAGCAAAAGGAGGTGTTGATTAACACAGGAGGCGATGGCCAGACAAGAACAAAGAGAATCCTGACAGAGACTGTCAGAAACAAAAAGAATGAAAACTAACTCAGTAAGAAGGCTAAGACAGAAGGAGGTGTTGAGTAGAACAGAAGAATATGGCCAGATGAGAACAAAGAAATAATTAGAAATATCTGGGGTATGAATTGATTTCTGATCAAAACAACAGGATATTCTGGCCTTGAGGATTAAGATGGGAGCTCTATACCCCAGATATCTGCAGAGCAGGAAATTACTTGTGATAAATCTTATGCAAGAAATCTAGCAAAGGAAGCCAACTTTTGTTCTGTATGATAAGGTTGAACTATATAAACTGTAGAGACTGGACAATAGAGATCAGTCTTGGGGAATAGCTCACTGTGCAGGTGACCTATGAACTAACGACTGACCCAGAGCTCTGTTAAGTTTTATTCTTGTGCTATGTAATAAACTGATTGTTGAACCGAATACCTTCTCCTATCACTTCATTCAACGAGCATGCTGGACTCAGACGACACATAAACTAAATTAAGGGTAAGGTAAAGCCAGAGTCCGACACTGTCCCGCATCGGACTTGTCAGTCACCAACGAGCCTGCAGCAGACGTGGACATACCCCTCCATAAATCTTCGTCCGCGAAGCCAAGCCAAAGAAAAAGTGTGTGGTTTAGCAAGAGAGGAAAAAAAACAAACAGTGAGAGAGATACAAGTTCTGCAGTCATGGCAAGTTGGCAGCTTTTTGAAAAACCCATTTTGAAGACAGGTTGAGTTCTGAATTCAGCCTGTTGAAAACCCTTGTCGTCCTTACAAGAGGAAATAGCTGGCTAAAGTGTTTCTCCTGAAACAATAGAAACAAGAGGAACTCTGAAGACCTGAAAGAAGAGATTATCATTTGGAAAAACCCATAATGGGGCAAGTTTCTTCAGCAAGACACTGAAGTCACTGATTGCAGGAAATCAGTTTGTGTGTATCCAACGAGCAACAAATCTTTCTCTGAAACCGTCAAGGATCTTCCCCCTGCAAATCTAGTTTAAGTTCCTCAGAGAAGCACTAGCAAACCTACCCGCAAGGATATTAGTCCCACTCCAGTTCAAGTGCAAATCATCCTGTCAGAACAGGTCCCATTTTACCTGGAACAGAGCCCAATTTTCCAGAAATATGAAGCCCTCCCTCCTGCACCATCTCATTAGCCATGTATTTAGTTGCATTAACTTCCTATTTCTCACCTCACTAGCATGTGGCATGGGTAGCACTTCTGAGATTGCAAGCCTGGATATCCTGTCCTTTAACTTGGCACCTACAGTAACTCACTGAATTCTCTTTGCAGGACCACCTCATCCTTCCCATTCACATCATTAGCCCCTACATGGACCACGATATCTAACTGCTCCCTCCTGAAAATATTGAGAACTTGATCTGAGATATCATGGACCCTGGCATCAGGGAGGCAACAGACTATCCAGGATACTCGATCTCTCCCACAGAATCCATTATCTATTCCCCCTATTGGATCCCCTACCACTACTGCTCTCCTCCTTTCCCTCCTTCCTTTCTGATTGAAGGTCCAGTGTCAGTGCCAGAGATCTGACAAGTGTTAGAGGTATTCTAAGCCTATATTTAACTTTACTATCCACCATGCTCCTCTCTCAAATAGTGCTCTTCATTGCAGTAGATTCAGTCACCTTGGTTAGTAGCTGCTTCTGTTCCAGAGTTCTGTTACAAGTTTTTACTTCAATTTGACTGGAACTTTACATGAGGAGAAGAATGCTGGTGTCACTTGTTGTCTAAGGTGAAGTTGCAATCAGAATCCTCAAAAAATTTAATTGAAGTAAACCCCAGGGTATCTGGTACCTATGGGGATTGGTAAATGCTGGATAAGTGAATTTTCCAGTTGCTTGAGATTGTGTGTTGCATGATTGGTGAACTGACCACAGGGGGCCACCAAAATTTAAATTCCCATATTTTTTACCTATTTATTTTCCACAATATTTAATTTTGCCTGTTGCTTGAGGCTGCCAGTTGCTTAAATACCACACAAGGGAAATTTTACTGTATTTCATCAAAACATTCAAGTTTCTTTTAGAAAGTGTCAGTTTTATTGAATGGTGCTTTTAAAATTATCATTTTGCTTTCAATTTTCAATGTGGTCTTCTTCCCCTCCTAGTTTATTGACATCAACTGTTGTTTTTTCAATGTTTCTCAAAGCAGACATGCAATGTTCTTTAATCTTTATGATGCTGAACTTGTAATTAATTTTGTTTCCATTGTGCAAATTTACATCTCTGTATGTTATTAACACAGTACTGTCATTTTATTTGGATACCAAGTTTTCTTGGTATCTTTGTCGAGAAGAGCTTCTGGTGTAACCTGCATGTGTTGTGATGACACTTTGTGTCCCATGTCCAGTTTTAATTTGTGGTTGATACCTGTGAGTTTGTTTAGCACACTATTTCTGATCTGAATGGCAATGTGGATTTCACATTTATGAAGCCTGCCATGCCCAGTCATTCCACGCAGATGGTTTTTTTCCCATTATCTAATGTTTCGGTTATCTTCCATGATAAAGATGTGCTAATATGGCATATGCCTATGGCCCTGTCTCTCTTAAATTCAGCCAACAGCACCTGCATGTTTGCATGTATAACACTTCCTGCTATTGTTGCACTCCTGCACTTCACTGTTTTTCTTACGTGCTCATGGCAATCCCCGCTGCTGGAAAACACATAGCACTTAAATTGACAGCAGTCTCTTAAAGGTTGCACTGAAAGAGGATCTTTTCTCTATGCCAACATCACTAATGCTGACAGGAACAGGATCACAGCTCCAAACCTATGCTGCACTGCAAATAAGGATGTCAGAAGGGAACAGTGATAGATTATCTGAAGAGTTCTGTGGCTATTTGGGTCGTCCTATTCTGTTTTTAATCTGTAACAGAATGCAAGATTGTTCACCCCTTTTAAGTTTAACTTACTCTGCTCGAGTAACCTCTGGTTCACTGAGTTGGACCTGATGCCTGCAACATAGGTGTCCCAGATCATATTGTGAGAGATGGGAAAATTGATCTAAAATTATGAACATGGAAGAAACTAAAATTCATCAGTTAATGGCTGTAACCAGTACAAACAGGATGAGCTTGGGGATTAGGATGCAGGAAAGCAGAGTCAGCACGATTAACATAAGAATCTTCTAGTCTTTGTGACAAGACCATAAGACTAAGATAAGGAGTGGTAAGGAACAATAGAATGTAGGAAGTTGAGGTAGTCTGGATCAGATAAGGGTCTCCTAGCCCTGGACAGAAGTACCAAGTCCTGCATATCTAATTAGCTAACCATACACAGATTTATACATATGAAATTAGCCAACCCTAGATAGAATGAGTCAACTCTGCATATCAAGAGACTGTAGCCCTGAGAATCAGGAAGGTGTGAATAAGGACAATGACATGATGGGACACCCACAGGATACCCCCTGGTCCTCCAAGTGTACTGAAACTGCACGTAGGCAGGAAGGATTACCTATGCCAAACCCATCCAGGGGGCAGAAGAATGTAAGGGGGAGGGCATTCTGATACTGAAATTGACTGTATAAAAGTTGGGTGAGCCCCAGTATGTGTGTGTATTCCCAGGGTAAGGGGAAGCACCCAACTTTGCATTGTTGTAGTAATAAATGTTCTTTGTTCTCAATTTTTGTCTCGAGCAATTTCTTTAAAGGTACTTCAATTTCTAACAAATGGGGGCTCGTCCGGGATCACACTCCCTCCACTGACAGAGTACCCCGACGACGAGAGTAGGTGCACCCCAGCTGATTCAGCTGGACTCACGGACGACGGGTGGCTGGTCAGTGGAAGAAGCGAGTGATATCCGAGAAGAGGCATTGAGAACAAACGACGGGAGGAAGCGCGCTACAGCATTGCTACTGGAACTCGGTAAGAGGAATTTTACTTGCCTATAAGTATGGGAATTATAAGTAGCAAGGAAGAGAGTCCTGGTTCAGGATGTGAACACCAGATAGCTACGTACAGCCCGCTTGGGTTGATGTTATCTGAGTGGGGCACGGGAAGGACCCGTGGGAAAGACAAACTGACAATGGTCAGGTATTGTTGTATTGAATGGGTTAAACGCCCGGTTAAAGGGAGCTCCGTGTACTGGCCAAAGTTCGGATCCGAGGATGAATGGATGTGTCAAGCTTTGAACATCTGGCTCAATCAAAACCAGAGAGAGACAATGTTGAGAGCAGGGAATATGCACCCTGCTGGCTCAAGGGACCCATTGAACAACTGGTTTTGAGTGAGAAAGAACTCAGGGATAAGAGAGAGGAGGAACCTTTTGTCCCTGAATCACAGGGGTGGAATGTGCTACATTCCCTCCCTCCACCTTATGTTCCTCCTATGCTGGCTCCTATCTTTCCTTCCCCTCCTATGACCTACCCTTCTGCACCTTCCCCTCCTCCCCCACAGCTAGAGAAAAGAGAAGAGAATAGGAGTGGTATGGTAACTCGCTCACAAGGTGCTCGATTACCATTTCCGTTGACAGGAGAGAGAGATTGTTGTAATTTAGAACAGAGTGAGAACCTACTGGAAGAAAGGGCAGGTAAATGTGCCCTTGACCAGTACGAAGGTAAATGTGCCCTTGACCAGTACGGAGGTACGTAACCTACTGGAAGAAAGGGCAGGGTCAGAAATAATAAGCTAGAAGTTAGCTGGATGAGACCCCTGTGGGAGGTTCCCGTGGGAGGGGGTCTCGGTTTTGTAAATGTGACTGAAGTGCATAACTTTAAGAAAGAACTGACCTCCCTGATAGAAGATCCCCAGGGATGTGCCGAACAGTTAGACCAATTTTTGGGACCAAATATACAATATGGGGGTCTCGACATAGAATCCCCAGCAGGGGAACAATTGGTACTAACTGGTTTTGTTACCAACTCAGCCCCAGACATTAGAAGAAAATTATAAAAGACAGAAAATTGGCATGAGCAGGGAATAACCCAGCTTCTACAGATCACACAAAAAGCATTTGTCCAGACATCTGAGGATAAGCAGAAAGCAAAGGCTAACATTTTGATGCAAGCAGTTAAAGTAATAGTAGATGAGTAACATGGAAAAAGGCAGGGACTGTGTGCCAGCTCCTGAATGTTGGGAGAAGTGCAGGGAGTGGGAGAGTAGAGACCAGAGATAATTTCATAAATCATGACTTCCCACTTCAGTCACTGACCAATATTGATTAAAATTCATGCTAAAATTTAAATGTCATAAAGGATCGTTTATCAATACTGTAGAATGAGCGAATTTAACTACCAGTTAATTCCAATTTATGAAATAAATTGTATTCAAATGTGATTTTGCACAGGGAGTACCTGAGAGTTGTGATGTTATAACATTTGCAGGGAGAAATGTTTGCGCAAATAGGGTGAGTTCGATACATCTTATTTTAAGTGTATGTAAAATAAAGAAAGGATCTGATGTGTAAAGTGGCTGGATCAGCCAGTTGAAGGGGGAGTGTGCATGTCCCTTTAAGTGCACTGTGGCACTTGAAATTGAGGCTTCAGGCTCTTGTCTTGCAGTTAGAGGTATGGAGCCCTATCAATAGATTTAGTACATTTCTTCTACACATTCAGCAGTCAAGGTCCGTGAGTTTAAAGATCACCCACCTCTGGAGAATAAAGATACCTCTGGGGATTCCTATGGGGATTCCTATAAGTTTAATCATTCATTTCTCTGGTGCATTTTCCTCCGGAGTGAAATTAATGCCTCAGCACAATTTCTCTGTATTGCCGCTGTTATTTAATTCATGATAACTTTCCCCCATTCATCAGGTTTATATTTAAATCCGGTAGTGCGGAAGTTACATTGTAAATAATCACGGAGGTAAACCCTGCGCGACTGGATTCAGCTTAATGGAGAAATAAACCTGCGAACTGGTCTATGGTGCTGTGTGAGTACTGCAATAGGTGGAATATGATTTAAATTGGTGGCATCGTTCAGAACAATTGGGCGCATAGGAATAATAATAGCATTAATTACTCACAGATCTTGTACCTGATACTATTCACTACGTCCCGACTTCAGGACTGGGAAATTGGCATGGTACAGAGAAATTGGCATGGCACCAATATTTCTTGATTCACTAATGACTCCACAAGCTCCAGGATTCATGCAGCAAAACTTTAAGTGCAATATTATAGAAACTAGCCGGTACTTAAATGATTGTGTGTGCAATCAACATTGGAAAAATATGAAAGGTAATACAGGTGCTCCCCTACTTATGATTTTACGATGACACAATAGCATGACTGTCATTTACTTTCATATAATGTGTTAAAGGTCATCACAAGCATCGTTGATTTTTCCAATAAACTTTGATAATTCCTCTAAGGTGAATTTTTTGTAGCCTCGTTGGTTAATCACATTTTCGGAAAGCTTACAGGGACTGTTGGGAGAGAGCAGGGCAGCGGGGTCCGTATGGGGACTGATACAGCGCTGTTAATGTTAGACAAGGTACGTCTCCAATTAAGATTTTTTTCAACTTATGCTGGGTCTGCTGGAACGCAACCCTATCGTAAATTGAGGAGCACCTGTGATGTTCTTCTATCTAAAGCCAGCTTTAGATAAACTCTTATCATTCTGACAAATCCAGGTCTAAGTCTAATTTTCCTCCAGCCTTTGAGCAAGCGCTTCCACTGCTGCATCTTACTGATCACCTCCTCACCAATGAATCAGAAGACCATGGTGTATGGCACTCACTGCACAAGCAGTCTGAAAATGTGTACAAGCCTGTTCAACTTCATTTTACAAAATCAACAATCGGTTCCAGGCTCCCCAATGCTCTCTGTGGAGAGAAAATTTCCAGATTTTTACCCTTTTAATGCCCTTGGTTATGTTTGCCTCTTCTCAAAGATTACATGGCTGCACAGAGGAGCAAGGCTGAAAGTGCCTTGAAGTAGTCTGTTGGCTGCACTTGTGACCTTTAGTCAGAAAATGCATGGGCTCTTGTCTCACTTTGGGTAGTGCAGCGGTTAGTTCAACTATATTACAGTGGCACTGATGAGTACATGGATGTGAGGGGGTTGGAGGGTTATGGGCAGGGAGTAGGTAGGTGGAACTAGTTGGAGTTTCATGTAAATCGGTGCGGACTAGAAGGGCCAATATGGCCTGTTTCCGTACTGTTATTGCTATATGGTTATTATATGGAACATGGTTGTGAGCTGTGGCACAAGGCATTTTACTTAAGGCAGAACTAAAGGTTGAATATGTTTCAAGTTCTCTTGCAGAGGCTCTTGTGCTACAATGTCTGTTATGTACTCTAACAAATTGAGGGTTGTGCCCCATACAGACAAGCAGCTCCAACTGTATTTTAATAAGGTCTAACATATTCAAAACCCATGCAAATATGGTTTGTGTTTCATTTTACAATTTTTACACTAACACAAAGGAAAGTCAGATTGTTATTCATTTTATTAAAATCTAGTGATTGGTTATATGTAAAAGCATGGCAAGAGGATCAACTAAAACCTGCCTGGGATGGTCCCTGCTGTGTACTTTTAATTACAGACACCGCAGTAAGAACAAGAGAGAAAGGCTGGACCCACATTCAAAGAATTAAACCAGCTTCTGAACCACAACATCACGACACACAGATTCAACCCTCAACCTGGCGTGCAGTTCCTCATCCATCAGACCTGAAACTTACACTGCACCGTGACAAAGTGCCGTAATGTTACATTTATTGTCGTATTTTAATGGTTTATTCAGTTATTGTTGTATTCTTTATTGCCGTATTTTAATGGGTTTTACATTTATTGTCGTATTTTAATGGTTTATTCAGTTATTGTTGTATTTTATTGCGGTTTTCAATGGGTTTTACATTTATCGTTGTTTATTCAGTTATTGTTGTATTTTATTGCTGTTTTCAATGGGTTTTACTTTTATTGTTGTTTATTCATTTTTTGGAATATTGTTCGTTAAATGGATATGTCACTTCAGTACTCGCTATGTTTTAAGTCCCCCTGGAATAGGGGCAGCAGAGGTTACAATTGTGCTCCTTTAGAATGTAGACAGGGCATGGATTTAATGTATAGTCATAGTGGAATATGGGTTAACAAGGGATTCCAATACGGACCAGGGGAACTGAACAGCTTTAGTGGAGTACATTTAATTTGTATCTTAGCCTACACAGGTATTAAAGACAAGAGTTTTGAGGCGATAGCACAAAAGACATGGTGGGACAAAGACAGACAGAATGGTAGTCAGGATTGTACATGTCGCAGAGAGAGAGAGTTAATACATATGCTAATGTACACAGACAGGCTGCAACTCACAAGTTCAATGATACCCATGCTAATGTTAGCAGACAAGCTGCAACACACAGTTAAATCACAAGAAACAATCCCCCCCCCAGCTTGGTCTCTTTTCATCACCCCGTGAAGGGGAGCACGAGTTACCAACAACGTGAGCTGCTTGGCACTTCAATATCAGACTCCAGACAGCCTTCGGAGATCGGTGGCCCTAGGGTTCGGGGCTGAAGAGGACATCAGATACTAGCCACAATTCAACGGAACCGCCTGACTACTGCTACTTGTTCGCTGCTGAAGGCAGCGTTTCTCACAGACTTCGTCAGGACAATGCTTACAAAAGTCGGGCGGTTAAAGACACTGCTTCAAGATTTCAACGTGAATCTGCCCATGCCCATGTTCAGACGTGGCAACTTCGGACTGATGTGGGATGGACTAGACTCTTTACTGAGAACTGGAGCCTGATACTCGCAACCCTAATAAGCAGCTGGACTCGCTACTCTGACCTTCATGGTGCTCCCCTACCTAAAGACTTTACACAGGTATTACAATTCGGTTATTGACCAGCTGGGTAAAACAACACCTTACACTTGAAAGATCAGTATTACTGATCTAAAAGAAAAGTGAGGAGGTGGGGGGGGGGGGTGGGGGGGATCAGTCACACTGACACCAGTAACCAAAGATCAGTAACACTGATCATGGTGAAAGATCAGTATTACTGATCTAAAAGAAAAGTGAGGATTGTGAGAGATGGGAAAATCGATCTAAAATTATGAACATGGAAGAAACTAAAATTCATCAGTTAATGGCTGTAACCAGTACAAACAGGATGAGCTTGGGGATTAGGATGCAGGAAAGCAGAGTCAGCACGATTAACATAAGAATCTTCTAGTCTTTGTGACAAGACCATAAGACTAAGATAAGGAGTGGTAAGGAACAATAGAATGTAGGAAGTTGAGGTAGTCTGGATCAGATAAGGGTCTCCTAGCCCTGGACAGAAGTACCAAGTCCTGCATATCTAATTAGCTAACCATACACAGATTTATACATATGAAATTAGCCAACCCTAGATAGAATGAGTCAACTCTGCATATCAAGAGACTGTAGCCCTGAGAATCAGGAAGGTGTGAATAAGGACAATGACATGATGGGACACCCACAGGATACCCCCTGGTCCTCCAAGTGTACTGAAACTGCACGTAGGCAGGAAGGATTACCTATGCCAAACCCATCCAGGGGGCAGAAGAATGTAAGGGGGAGGGCATTCTGATACTGAAATTGACTGTATAAAAGTTGGGTGAGTCCCAGTATGTGTGTGTATTCCCAGGGTAAGGGGAAGCACCCAACTTTGCATTGTTGTAGTAATAAATGTTCTTTGTTCTCAATTTTTGTCTCGAGCAATTTCTTTAAAGGTACTTCAATTTCTAACAATATCTTCCGTGTTTTGGGTGATACTGCCTGGAAGTTGCACACTTATGCGAGTCCTGCAAGGCCTGGAGGAACTAATTGCCCCATTTGCCTGGTCACTGTTTGCGGGTGCCCAGCATGTGCCTTGCATATAACTCGTTAACTTTCTCCCTGTATTGTCTCGAGTATATCCATTGCTTTCACGTACATAATGGCCTCCCTGATCATTGGGAACACTTGGGTCTGACCTGGGAAAAGAGTAGAGGCAGTTTGCTGTGTCATTGGCCACAATGCCGGCTGAGTTTTGTCGGAACTCTGCAACACAGCATAGCTAGTGTTCAAAGCTTTCTGAGGTATCAGGTGACAGTGGGTTGATTTCCAGTTTGTCAAGTTTCAGGAGTTGGTCCATTGTTAGTGATGAAAACAAAAAAAAATTGTGAATAAAATTGACATGCAGTAAATAACTCGAGAGGCTGAATCACTGATCTACAGACTTTTATTCACAATGGATAGGGACCTGATCCTGTGCCATGACCTAGGCTTTCTGGGAAAGGGTCAAGGTGTCAAAGGCTTTAAACAAGGAAGGTAGGGTCACAGGTACAGTCACAGAACATGCAGAGCTAGGTAATCAGGAATATAGCAGTTCACATTTCCCAACCCTCTGCCTTCTATTGGTTAATCAATCCTCTGATCATTCAAATAGATTATCCCAACTTAATGCATCCTGATCTCATGCAAATGTCCTTTGTACAGCACCTTATTGTACATCTGTAAATCCAACTCTACCACTTTCACCTGTTCTCCTCAATGCAACACACATTTTCTTGTTCATTGTATTTGCACATTCTTGATGGGCTGAGCTCACTGTAGCACATCGCAACTTCCTATATCTCAAGATCCTCCAAATGTCACTGATGAAATTCAACATCAACTTCAGTGTGCAAGCATAGCCTTTGTGTATTTGAAAAAAAGAGTACCTGAAGATTAAGATACAAGGTCTGGCATCAAACCTGTGTTCTACCAAGCCACAGCGATTGTTGGTTTCCTACATGCCTCTGGGACTGGGACTCTCTGCAGACAGCATCTCATGACTGACAATATACCATCAAATCTGTCTCTGCAAAATTTTCCAGATTCGTTGGAACCAACCCCACTTTTTTCTTCTCAGCCAACATGCTGAAGCAATGGTCATCTCTATTGGACAAGCCATGCTAGATGCCAAAGCCCTGAAACATACATTTTATTCCACACACTTTTTCAGTAAGAGATTACCAGGTGGGCAAATGAAAAGATCCATGTGCATGTTCAAAACCTTCTTGAATAAATGGAACATCCTTTCAAACTCTTGGCAGTCCCTTGTCAATGACTGCTCAAAGTGGAGTTGGAGCATTTTGGATTGAGCAGAAAGAGTGGATTCTCTCACAAACTACCCACACTTCTACCCATTAACTACCTCCAGCTCCATCTATGAAAATGGCTTGTCCCTTTTTATGTCAAGTTTATCATCCTCTGAATGCACAACCTGACAAAACTGCATTCTCTGGTCCTCAGTAAAAAAAAATGTCTTCTTTCTCTTTGGCTTGGCTTCGCGGACGAAGATTTATGAAAATCTTGTAAAAAAAATGTACAGACACACAAACAGACGTAACAAATACAGACAAACAATACATATGCAGGACAAGTATTCATATATCTTTTCTTTCTTTGGCTTGGCTTCGCGGACGAAGATTTATGGAGGGGGTAAAAAGTCCACGTCAGCTGCAGGCTCGTTTGTGGCTGACCAGTCCGATGCGGGACAGGCAGACACGATTGCAGCGGTTGCAAGGGAAAATTGGTTGGTTGGGGTTGGGTGTTGGGTTTTTCCTCCTTTGCCTTTTGTCAGTGAGGTGGGCTCTGCGGTCTTCTTCAAAGGAGGCTGCTGCCCGCCAAACTGTGAGGCGCCAAGATGCACGGTTTGAGGCGTTATCAGCCCACTGGCGGTGGTCAATGTGGCAGGCACCAAGAGATTTCTTTAGGCAGTCCTTGTACCTTTTCTTTGGTGCACCTCTGTCACGGTGGCCAGTGGAGAGCTCACCATATAATACGATCTTGGGAAGGCGATGGTCCTCCATTCTGGAGACGTGACCCGCTTTAGTTGCCCATTCAGAGCCAGCTCTTCAGCGCTTGACGTCCTGCTTTGCGGAAACTGCCAAAATGTTTGGCCTGGAAGTCAGCCTGAAGAAAACTGAGGTCCTCCATCAGCCAGCTCCCCACCATGACTACCAGCCCCCCCACATCTCCATCGGGCACACAAAACTCAAAACGGTCAACCAGTTTACCTATCTCGGCTGCACCATTTCATCAGATGCAAGGATCGACAATGAGATAGACAACAGACTCGCCAAGGCAAATAGCGCCTTTGGAAGACTACACAAAAGAGTCTGGAAAAACAACCAAGGATTCATATATACAAACAGATAGACAAATACATAGATATTGTTTTGTAAATATGAGAGTCTTGTACGTTTAGTGCGAGTAGTTTTTTGGTCACTCAGCAATCTTATGACCCACAGGGAAACATTCTTTCTCAGCCTGCTGGTGTTGGTTCTGATACTCCTGTATCTCTTTCCTGATGGGAGTAGCTGAAAGATGCTGTGTGTGGGGTTGAAGGGGTCCTCAACCATTTTGTGTAACTGCTTCAGACAATGATCCGAATAGATCATGTTGATGAGGGGGAGGGAGACTCCAGTGAATTGACATTGGATCCATTTTTCTGCAGTAACCATACCACAATCTAATGGAGCTAGCCAGGACACTTGATCAAGCTTCTGTAGAAGATTGACATGATAGTGGCTGGTAGCCTTGCCTGCTTCAGTCTTCTCAGAAAGTGCATTTGCTGTTGCTGCTTCCTGACAAGTTAGGAGATGCATATTCCTGATATGTCACTATTTAAGTGGATTTAGTTAAGTGGACTTCAAGCAACTTAGTGCTCTCTACTCTCTCCACAACAGAATTATTGTAGTTGGGGAAGGTGGTCTTTCCTGGTCCTCCCAACGTCTATGATAATCTCCTCCTTTGTCTCATCCACATTGAGACTCGGGTTGTTACTCTCACATCATATCACAAGATTTCAACACCCAACCCCAACCAACCAATTTTCCCCTGCAACCGCTGCAACCGTGTCTGCCTGTCCCGCATCGGACTTGTCAGCCACAAACGAGCCTGCAGCTGACGTGGACTTTTTACCCCCTCCATAAATCTTCGTCCGCGAAGCCAAGCCAAAGAAGAAAGAAGATCACAAGATTTCCTCTTCTGTAATGCCACTCAACATTATTGCTGAGGTCAACTACTGTTGTGTCATATGCATTTTAAGAGCAAGATGAGAAATGAAAACTTCTGCAGTAATACTTGTATTTCTCCACAGCAATCTCACTGCCCACAAAAGTGAGTGGAACCAAATTATTCTCAGTACCTGCTTAATAAGAAGAACAAGCTGCAACACCATGAAAATACTATAGACACTGCAGTCTAGCTTCTGCATGAAATAGAAAATATCTTATATTACAATTCTTCTCCAATACAGAAAGGTGACTTTAATTGTACCTAATATATTAGCTGCTTTCCGTGATTGATTTTAACCACCCCCAGCCTCATATGTTTGTCTATAATCGGATTCTATCTCCCACTCATGACGTCAAAGGATTGCAAAGCGTTGGTTGGAACATCTTTGTTTTGGTTGAAGAAAATTACAATAATTAACTACTCCTATCTGTGAGATACATTGTATCGGAGTGTGTCAGATGACAGAGAGAGCTCTTGTACAAGTACAGAACGGTTTTGTAAATTTGCATTACACATTATTAGGCTTCAGTATGGTCTCAACAACCATCAAACAACTCCAATATACATTATATAGCTGTATTAAGGAAGGCATTAATTGATGAATTCATATCAGCATATTATTTATAATTTTATTTTTTAATTGTAAAAAAGAAGACAGAACGGTAACAGACCCTTTCAGCCCATGAGTCCATGCTGCTCAATTTACACCCAATTAATCTACACCATCAGCACATTACAAATGGAGGAAGGAAACTGGAACCTCAGGGAGAACCCATGCAGATACAGGGAGAACATACAAACAGTCAGTGTGGAATTCGAACCCTGGACCTGATTGCTGGTGCTATAAAGGCAATGAGTTAACCGCTACACCAACTGTACCTTGAGTTTGCATTTTATCATTAATAAACATATGGAATACTAACCATGTATATTTTAAGTGCACAAAGATGAGTAAGAAAAGATCTTTAGTACTACCTGGTTTTTCTTAGTACAGCAGAGTAGTCTGTATTGAAAGTCAAGCCACCTCTGTTTCCTGAGGCTCTGAAGTGACCATCAGGAGTGCAGTGCTGTTGGAGCTTACCAGAACACCGCTCCTGGAACCTCATGGGGTGGCTCCAGCACCTCTTTGCCACTGGGCTTGGTGAGCTCCGGCACCTAAAAAAATGAGTATTGCACCCCTATGAACTTGTTTAGATCAGCAGTTTTAAAAATAATACTGTTGATTTTATTTGACAATGCCTTTTTCCATTTCCATTGCCTTAAGAAGAAAAAGTGTAAAGGTTTGAATCATTTCTCAGGGGTTAGGGAGAGGAGCAGAGGAATTCAAATTTGCAATCAGCCATTTTATTCAAAATGCTTGATGTGAAGTATGACCAGAAGTAAAAATATAAATTGTGATCTTATACAAGGATCTATAGCCTGTGAAATGTAATGTGTTGTGTGATCTAAAACTTGTCCTGAAGACATTCATGACATCAAACATGAATAGCTATTTACAGATAATGAGAAATTAATGAGACACAAGTTGAATTTGATAATCCAAAATGCAACAGGATGTAAAGAATTAAGTGAAACAAGGAAGCCTGCAGATGCAGTGATTGTAGTTAATATACTAAAATGCTGTTGAAACTCAGGCCAGAAACATTCTCTCTCCCCTGTTTCCTTTCCTCTAGCTCTGCATTCACAGAGCCATCACCTCCCCCAATCAATTCTCAGCTGTTTTTTTTTCCTGTCCTCTTATCCATTTCCATCTATGGCCTCTTGGCTGTTGGCCTATGCTCCTCCACCTACCTTTTAATTTATGTGACTGTCTGCTTTTTGCTTATACTTTGATAAAGGTCCAGGCCTAAAACATTGGATATATACCTTCCCCTGAGATTAATGCTGTGGGACCTGCTGAGTTTTTCCTGAGATTTTGTGTATTAACTATTAAAACTGAACCGCAGATTTGGTTAGACATGACTAATCTCATAGCCGCATCATAGCCTGAGTGGTCTTTCTTTTCAAACATTCCAGCTCCTTTTTAAAGCTGCCATTGAACGTGCATCCACCATTACCCCGGCTATACATACACTTTCAAGGAGAACAATATCAGTTTCTAAATAGTTCAAAATGACAACCCATCACTCATTAAATAATTTTAACAAACCTCTTCTGTGCCCTCACTGAAGTCTTTGTATTTTTCTACCCAGAATAGAATACTTCAACTATAACCTTTAATTGCAGCTTCCTTGCTTATGTGTTCTCTGGTGGTAGGAATGAACCCCAACACCCCATTTGCATTTTAAACTATTTTCTCAGTTTTCCATGAATGATTTGCCTTCAATAAAACGATGCTGGATTTCTCTAATCAAAGTAAATACTATTCTGTCCCTGATTATTATTTCTGCAACTTTGCTCTCCAAACTTAGGTTTATCCTCACACTCTTTTCTGAGCAAGAAAATAATATGTGCAATTTGCCAGTCCTTAGACCCAATGGATGTGTCTACAAAGGTTTTGAAGATTATTAAGGTAAAGGTTCCATTATTGTCAAGTAATATGACATTTAGAATAGAACATGAAATTCTTTAGCTTTGTCTACCAAAAGGAAGACAGAGAGTCACCACTTTATCTAGCACTCCTCACAGAAATGAGGCCCCAACAAGGAACAAACTTTAGAAAACCAATACTCTAACCACTGAGCTATCAGCTGTACAATTTCTTCCTTTCAACATTCAGCATTCCAAAACACATCAGGACTAAGCAATTTATCAACTTTAAGTGTAGCTATTTTTTTCTTAGTACCATTGCCTCATCAATTTTTACCCTATTTTGATTTTCAATTTCAACCTTCTTTGCTGATATTCCAACAGCAATATCCATCTTACTGGCACTAGTATAAGGTATCCAGTTATTATCTCAGTCATGATCATACCTCCATATTTCCTTTATGGTCTTTGAATTGCTCTATTTCTTTCCTTGGAAATTTTATCTGTAGAGTATCTAAATATCTGGAATATACCCGCCTCACGGACCCATCCCCTGAAACCCTCTGGGATCAGTTGAAGACTACCATACTGCAATCCACTGAAGAGGTACTGGGCTTCTCCTCCAGGAAAAACAAGGACTGGTTTGACGAAAACAGCCAGGAAATCCAGGAGCTGCTGGCAAAGAAGCGAGCTGCCCACCAGGCTCACCTTACAAAGCCGTCCTGTCCAGAGAAGAAACAAGCCTTCCGTCGCGCATGCAGCCATCTTCAGCGCAAACTCCGGGAGATCCAAAATGAGTGGTGGACTAGCCTCGCCAAACGAACACAGCTCAGCGCGGACATTGGCGACTTCAGGGGTTTCTACGAGGCTCTAAAGGCTGTGTACGGCCCCTCACCCCAAGTCCAAAGCCCGCTGCGCAGCTCAGACGGCAAAGTCCTCCTCAGCGACAAGATCTCCATCCTCAACCAATGGTCAGAACACTTCCAATCTCTTTTCAGTGCCAACCGCTCAGTCCAAGATTCCGCCCTGCTCCAGCTCCCTCAACAGCCCCTAAGGCTAGAGCTGGATGAGGTTCCCACCCTGGATGAGACATATAAGGCAATCGAACAACTGAAAAGTGGCAAAGCAGCATGTATGGATGGAATCCCCCCAGAGGTCTGGAAGGCTGGCGGCAAAACTCTGCATGCCAAACTGCATGAGTTTTTCAAGCTTTGTTGGGACCAAGGTAAACTGCCTCAGGATCTTCGTGATGCCACCATCATCACCCTGTACAAAAACAAAGGCGAGAAATCAGACTGCTCAAACTACAGGGGAATCACGTTGCTCTCCATTGCAGGCAAAATCTTCGCTAGGATTCTACAAAATAGAATAATACCTAGTGTCGCCGAGAATATTCTCCCAGAATCACAGTGCGGCTTTCGCGCAAACAGAGGAACCACTGACATGGTCTTTGCCCTCAGACAGCTCCAAGAAAAGTGCAGAGAACAAAACAAAGGACTCTACATCACCTTTGTTGACCTCACCAAAGCCTTCGACACCGTGAGCAGGAAAGGGCTTTGGCAAATACTAGAGCGCATCGGATGTCCCCCAAAGTTCCTCAACATGATTATCCAACTGCACAAAAACCAACAAGGTCGGGTCAGATACAGCAATGAGCTCTCTGAACCCTTCTCCATTAACAATGGCGTGAAGCAAGGCTGTGTTCTTGCACCAACCCTCTTTTCAATCTTCTTCAGCATGATGCTGAACCAAGCCATGAAAGACCCCAACAATGAAGACGCTGTTTACATCCGGTACCGCACGGATGGCAGTCTCTTCAATCTGAGGCGCCTGCAAGCTCACACCAAGACACAAGAGAAACTTGTCCGTGAACTACTCTTTGCAGATGATGCCGCTTTAGTTGCCCATTCAGAGCCAGCTCTTCAGCGCTTGACGTCCTGCTTTGTGGAAACTGCCAAAATGTTTGGCCTGGAAGTCAGCCTGAAGAAAACTGAGGTCCTCCATCAGCCAGCTCCCCACCATGACTACCAGCCCCCCCACATCTCCATCGGGCACACAAAACTCAAAACGGTCAACCAGTTTACCTATCTCGGCTGCACCATTTCATCAGATGCAAGGATCGACAATGAGATAGACAACAGACTCGCCAAGGCAAATAGCGCCTTTGGAAGACTACACAAAAGAGTCTGGAAAAACAACCAACTGAAAAACCTCACAAAGATAAGCGTATACAGAGCCGTTGTCATACCCACACTCCTGTTCGGCTCCGAATCATGGGTCCTCTACCGGCACCACCTACGGCTCCTAGAACGCTTCCACCAGCGTTGTCTCCGCTCCATCCTCAACATCCATTGGAGCGCTTACACCCCAAACGTCGAAGTACTCGAGATGGCAGAGGTCGACAGCATCGAGTCCACGCTGCTGAAGATCCAGCTGCGCTGGATGGGTCACGTCTCCAGAATGGAGGACCATCGCCTTCCCAAGATCGTATTATATGGCGAGCTCTCCACTGGCCACCGTGACAGAGGTGCACCAAAGAAAAGGTACAAGGACTGCCTAAAGAAATCTCTTGGTGCCTGCCACATTGACCACCGCCAGTGGGCTGATAACGCCTCAAACCGTGCATCTTGGCGCCTCACAGTTTGGCGGGCAGCAACCTCCTTTGAAGAAGACCGCAGAGCCCACCTCACTGACAAAAGGCAAAGGAGGAAAAACCCAACACCCAACCCCAACCAACCAATTTTCCCTTGCAACCGCTGCAATCGTGTCTGCCTGTCCCGCATCGGACTTGTCAGCCACAAACGAGCCTGCAGCTGACGTGGACTTTTTACCCCCTCCATAAATCTTCGTCCGCGAAGCCAAGCCAAAGAAGAAGAATATACATCAATTTCTGTTTATCTTTGCTGTCAAACATTTCTCATGCTTTCTCTTTGCTTTTACTTTATTACTTCTCCTCTGAATTTGCTATAACAAACCAGTTCACTCATGGTTGCAGCCTGGTTTTAGTCGTGGGCTCTTTTATCTCCTCTACATTGTTCTCTCTTTGGCTTTCTCACATGCTAGCTTTTGATTCCCTGCCCTTCTCCTTTATATAACCACAATTAAACTGAAAAAGGAACAAAGGAAGTAGGAACAGGAGTAGGCCAAAAATAGCCCATCAAGCCTGCTCCGCCATTCAATACGATCATGGCTGATTTAATTTATGACCTAACTCCACCTACCTGCCTTCTCCCCATATCCCCTGATTCCTCTATCATGTAAAAATTTATCTAACCATATAACCGCTTACAGCACAGAACAGGCCAGTTCGGCCCTACTAGTCCATGCCGTAGCAAGTCCCCACCCTCCTAGTCCCACTGACCAGCACCCGGTCCATACCCCTCTTGTCCCCTCCTATCCATGTAACGATCCAGTCTTTCCTTAAATGTAACCAATGATCCCGTCTCGACCACGTCTGCCGGAAGCTCATTCCACATCCCCACCACCCTCTGCGTAAAGAAATTTCCCCTCATGTTCCCCTTATAATTTTCCCCCTTCAATCTTAAACCATGTCCTCTAGTTTGAATCTCCCCCTTTCTTAATTGAAAAAGCCTATCCACATTTACTGCCTGTCCCTTTTAAAATCTTAAACACCTCTATCAAGTCCCCTCTCAATCTTCTACATTCCAGAGAAAAAAGCCCCAGTCTGCACCAACCTTTCCCTGTAACTCAGACCCTGAAATCCTGTAAACATTCTCGTGAACCTTGTCTGCACTCTCTCTATTTTGTTTATATCTTTCCTATAATTTGGTGACCAAAACTGTACACAGTACTCCAAATTTGGCCTCACCAATGCCTTGTACAATTTCATCATAACCTCCCTACTCTTGAATTCAGTACTCTGATTTATGAAGGCCAACATTCCAAATGCCTTCTTCACCACACCATCTACCTGAGTATCAGCCTTGAGGGTACTATTTACCATAACTCCTAAATCCCTTTGTTGCTCTGCACTCCTCAATTGTCTACCATTCAATGTATATGACCTATTTAAATTTGCCTTTCCAAAATGCAGCACCTCACATTTATCTGTATTAAATTCCATCAGCCATTTCTCAGCCCACACCTCCAGCCTTCCTAAATCACCTTTTAATCTACGGTAATCTACCTCACTGTCCACAACACCACCAATCTTTGTGTTATCCGCAAACTTGCTTATCCAATTTTCTACCCCTACATCCAGATCGTTAATATATATAACAAATAATAGTGGACCCAGGACCGAACCCTGAGGAACTCCACTAGTCACCGGCCGCCAATTGGACAAACAATTTTCTACCACTACTCTCTGACACCTTCCATCCAACCATTGCTGAATCCATTTCACTACCTCCTTATTTATACCTAATGCTTCCACCTTTTTTCCTAACCTCCTGTGGGGAACTTTGTCAAAAGCTTTACTAAAGTCCAAATAGACAACATCCACAGCTTTCCCTTCATCAAACTTTTTTGTAACCCCCTCGAAGAACTCAATCAGGTTTGTCAAGCATGATCTACCCCTGACTAAACCATGCTGATTACTCCCTATCAATCCTTGTACCTCCAAAAATTTGTAAATAGCATCCCTCAGAACACTTTCCATCAACTTGCCCACCACAGACGTCAGACTTACAGGCCTATAATTCCCAGGTTTGCATTTGGACCCTTTCTTAAACAGAGGAACTACATGCGCCACCCTCCAATCCTTTGGTACCACCCCCGTGGCCAGTGACATCCTAAATATCTGTTAATGGCCCCACTAACTGTCCACTAGCCTCCCTGAGTGTCCTAGGGAATATTTTGTCCGGTCCGGGAGATTTATCCACCTTTTTCTTTTTTAACACAGCCATCACTACCTCCTCGGTTATCCTTATATGCTTCATGACCTCCCCACTACTTTTCTTTACTTCAATTGGTTCAACATTTTTTTTTCCCTAGTGAATACCGAGGCAAAGAAATCATTCAAAATTTCCCCCATTTCCTCAGACTTCTCACTCAGCCTACCCTCGCTATCTACAAGGGGTCCAATTTTATCTCTCACTAATCTTTTACTTTTAATGTACTTATAGAAACCCTTTGGATTTATTTCTACTCTGTCAGCCAAAGCCTCTTCATGCCTTTTTTTGGCCTTTCTAATTTCTTTCTTAAGATTCCTTCTACACTCCTTGTAGTCCTCCTTCAACTTCTCAGCTCCCTGCTCTTTATACCTCTTGTACACCTCCCTTTTTCTCCTAACCAAATTTCCAATATTCCTCGAAAACCAAGCCTCCCTATGACTTCCAGCCTTTCCTTTGATCCAGACTGGGACATAACTACTCTGTACCCTCAAAATTTCTTTTTTGAATATCCTCCATTTTTCATTAACATCCTTACCTGAAAATATCCTGTCCCACTCAATACTCCCCAAATCCCTTCTTATTCCTACAAAATTTGCTCTTTTCCAATTTAGAACCTCAACTTTAGGCCTCTCCTTGCTTTTCCTTAAAACTACCCCAAAACTAACAGAATTATGGTCACTAGACCCAATTGGTTCTCCAACATTAATATCCGCTACCTGATCTAGCTCGTTCCCTAACAGGAGGGGATCCAGTATTACACCATCCCGAGTCGGTTCTTCTACTAACTGATTTAGAAAACAATCCTGAACACATTTAACGAACTCCAGCCCATCCAGCCCTCTCACCGTATGGGTATCCCAATCAATGTGTGGGAAGTTAAAATCTCCCATGATCACTACCCTATGATTTTTACACATATACGTTATCTCCCTACAAATTTGTTCCTCCAATTTCCTTGGCCAATTTGGTGGTCTGTTTTCTTTGGCTTGGCTTCGCGGACGAAGATTTATGGAGGGGGTAAAAAGTCCACGTCAGCTGCAGGCTCGTTTGTGGCTGACCAGTCCGATGCGGGACAGGCAGACACGATTGCAGCGGTTGCAAGGGAAAATTGGTTGGTTGGGGTTGGGTGTTGGGTTTTTCCTCCTTTGCCTTTTGTCAGTGAGGTGGGCTCTGCGGTCTTCTTCAAAGGAGGCTGCTGCCCGCCAAACTGTGAGGCGCCAAGATGCACGGTTTGAGGCGTTATCAGCCCACTGGCGGTGGTCAATGTGGCAGGCACCAAGAGATTTCTTTAGGCAGTCCTTGTACCTTTTCTTTGGTGCACCTCTGTCACGGTGGCCAGTGGAGAGCTCGCCATATAATACGATCTTGGGAAGGCGATGGTCCTCCATTCTGGAGACGTGACCCATCCAGCGCAGCTGGATCTTCAGCAGCGTGGACTCGATGCTGTCGACCTCTGCCATCTCGAGTACCTCGACGTTAGGGGTGTGAGCGCTCCAATGGATGTTGAGGATGGAGCAGAGACAACGCTGGTGGAAGCGTTCTAGGAGCCGTAGGTGGTGCCGGTAGAGGACCCATGATTCGGAGCCGAACAGGAGTGTGGGTATGACAACGGCTCTGTATACGCTTATCTTTGTGAGGTTTTTCAGTTGGTTGTTTTTCCAGACTCTTTTGTGTAGTCTTCCAAAGGCGCTATTTGCCTTGGCGAGTCTGTTGTCTATCTCATTGTCGATCCTTGCATCTGATGAAATGGTGCAGCCGAGATAGGTAAACTGGTTGACCGTTTTGAGTTTTGTGTGCCCGATGGAGATGTGGGGGGGCTGGTAGTCATGGTGGGGAGCTGGCTGATGGAGGACCTCAGTTTTCTTCAGGCTGACTTCCAGGCCAAACATTTTGGCAGTTTCCGCAAAGCAGGACGTCAAGCGCTGAAGAGCTGGCTCTGAATGGGCAACTAAAGCGGCATCATCTGCAAAGAGTAGTTCACGGACAAGTTTCTCTTGTGTCTTGGTGTGAGCTTGCAGGCGCCTCAGATTGAAGAGACTGCCATCCGTGCGGTACCGGATGTAAACAGCGTCTTCATTGTTGGGGTCTTTCATGGCTTGGTTCAGCATCATGCTGAAGAAGATTGAAAAGAGGGTTGGTGCGAGAACACAGCCTTGCTTCACGCCATTGTTAATGGAGAAGGGTTCAGAGAGCTCATTGCTGTATCTGACCCGACCTTGTTGGTTTTCGTGCAGTTGGATAATCATGTTGAGGAACTTTGGGGGACATCCGATGCGCTCTAGTATTTGCCAAAGCCCTTTCCTGCTCACGGTGTCGAAGGCTTTGGTGAGGTCAACAAAGGTGATGTAGAGTCCTTTGTTTTGTTCTCTACACTTTTCTTGGAGCTGTCTGAGGGCAAAGACCATGTCAGTGGTTCCTCTGTTAGTGCGAAAGCCGCACTGTGATTCTGGGAGAATATTCTCAGCGACACTAGGTATTATTCTATTTAGTAGAATCCTAGCGAAGATTTTGCCTGCAATGGAGAGCAACGTGATTCCCCTGTAGTTTGAGCAGTCTGATTTCTCGCCTTTGTTTTTGTACAGGGTGATGATGGTGGCATCACGAAGATCCTGAGGCAGTTTACCTTGGTCCCAACAAAGCTTGAAAAACTCATGCAGTTTGGCATGCAGAGTTTTGCCGCCAGCCTTCCAGACTTCTGGAGGGATTCCATCCATACCTGCTGCTTTGCCACTTTTCAGTTGTTCGGTCTGTAATACACCCCTATTAGCACCCTCTTGCCTCCTCCACCCCTCAATTCCACCCAAACAGCCTCACTGGTCGACCCCTCCATACCATCCTGCCACCTCACGGCAGTAATGTCCTCCCTAACAAGCAGAGCAACTCCTCCTCCTTTTTTACTCCCTGATCTATCACATCTAAAACAAATGTATCCCGGAACATTAAGTTGCCAGTCCTGCCCCTCCTGTAGCCAGGTCTCACTAATTGCCACAATATCGTGACTCCAAGTATCTATCCATGCTCTCAGCTCATCTACCTTGCTCACTATGCTTCTTGCATTAAAATATATGCATCTCAGAGAATGACCCTCACATATATTCTCTTTACCTTCTACCCTAATCTCCATCCTACCTTTCTTATCTTTTTTATTCCTAGCTAGGTGGCCATACTCCCTGGACACTGCTCTCACCCTCTGAATTTTAAATATGTTTAATGTAGCAGCCTCAACCACTTCCCTGGTTGGAGAATTCCAAACATTCACTACTCGCTGGGAAAAACTATTTTTCCTCATCTCTGTCCTAAATCTACTCCCCCGAATCTTGAGACTGTGTCCTCTTGTTTTAGTTTCCACGGCCAGCTCAAAAAACCTTCCTACATCTATCCTATCCATACCCTTCATAATCCTATATGTTTCTATAAGATCTCTCTTTCTTCTAAATTCGAGCGAATATAATCCTAGACGATTTAATCTTTCATCATAAGTCAACCCCTTCATCCCAGGGATCAACCTAGTAAACCTCCTCTGGACCATCTCCAAAGCCAGTATATCCTTCCTCAAATATGGAGACCAGAACTGGACACAGTACTCCAGGTGCAGTCTCACCAGTACCTTATACAGTTGCAACATTACCTCCCTACTCCTGAATTCAATTCCTCTAGCAATGAAGGCCAACATTTCATTTGCCTTCTTTATAAACTCCTGCACCTGCAACCTAATTTTTTGCGATTGATGCACAAGCACTCCCAAGTCCCTCTGCACAACAGTTCCTTGGAGTGCACTTAATAATTGACCCATCAAGACACACATTTCCTCACTTGTCAGGAAGGTTCAAGAGAGACTGCTCTTCCCGAAAAGACTGAAGTGGGTATCAGCCATCATTTATGTCAACTTTCTGCAGAAGCTCAATCAAGAGCATCCTGGCTGGCTGCATCACAGTGTGGTACAGTTGCCGAGGAGAATTGGATTGGAGCTCATTCCACAGGACCACAAGAGTGGAAGAGAAGAAAACTAGGGTCCTCTGTCACACCCATCGTGATCTACCAGGATTGTTGTCTGAAGAGGGCACGCAGAATCATTAAGGACAGCTTCCATCCTATCAGGAAAGAGATCCAGGAGTATCGGAATCAGCACCATCAGGCTGAGAACAGATTCTTCCCATGAGCAGTGAGAATTCTGTAAGATAAAGGAATTGATCACACTAACCATCTGAGACTAATATTTACTAAACAACATTTATCTATTTATTTATTTTTAAAGATGTATAATTTGTCCTGAAAACGTATTGTGTGTCTGTATTGTACGTTATAACTGGTTGTGTGCATGCTTTGCACTGAGGAACGAAGAATTTTGTTTTGATGGGTTGTACTTGTGCAACCGGATGATAACAAATGAACTTGAACATTGCATGATGTGATACAAAATATGATAAGAAAACTATTTGATTTTTGATCATTGTGCATGTATTGAAAAAATATTACATCACATCTACAGCATAAACCATTAGTACAGCTGTTAGCACAATGCTATTACAGCGCCAGCGACCCAGGTTTGAATCTGGCGCTGCCTGTGAGTTTGTACACTTGTACCCTGTTGTCTTGGGTAAACTTATACCTCTCATTTTGTTCATTTTAGATTGGTTACAATGTTTGAGCTACCGAAAGAAAATAGACACACACACCGAGAGCAGTTCAGTTTATACAAGGCTTTATTACTAAATCTAAAGCTGAATTCACAATACAATATGCAAGCCCTTCCCAATTATACTTATCAATGCCTAGACTGGTCCCAACTGCTGAAGTGAGGCAACGACTGCACACTTGTAGTAGGTTGTCTACCTCCCTCGACCAGGACATTGGTTTGGAATCTTGAAGTTCTTCTTCTTGCTGAGAGATGCTTCCACCTCTTGGAGAGTCTCAAACTTCAGCAGTGGGACCATGGCTTATATTACCCAAAAGTTGTTTACTTCAGATCTTAGCTCTTTGAACAAATGATTTAATGATCTTCAAGGTCTCCTGACAGTCTGCAACCAACAAAAGAAAACTGCATCTCTGGGCCTCATGGTGGAAGTTGCATAATGTCTACTGATTCAACTGCATCCTGGGCCCCATGGTGTAATTTAGGTGTGTCTACTAAATATGCATCCTGGGCGTCATGGTGTAAATTAGATTATGTCTGCTGATTCTAAATAACAAGCAGGTTCTCAGCCTTGCAGCTGCAGAAATAAAAAAAAGTTTAAATCTTCCATTACACCTGCCTGCATGGGTTTCCTCCAGTTCTTTTGTTTCCTCCAACCTTTCAAAATATATGGGGATTGTCGGGGAATTAGGGCAGCACAGGGTCTTCACCCAGAGGGGGCAGCTACCATGCCATACGTCTAATGCTGCAGAGTCATTGATTAGATTCTAGGGCAGTGCCATGCTACAGGAAATGATACACCACATCACACCTTGCATCAAAAGAATTATGATATCAAAATTTATAACATTTGAGTGGAAAAGAATAATCAAATCTTGGAAGATAATACATAAGCAAAAAGGTGAAGTGCAATCTAATGTAAAATAATGTGACATAAAAGATACAAGGCATAATCCGGATGTGATGTGGAATGTGTTAGGATGCAACTTAATCTTTTTTTTTAAATTTAGACAGAGCATGATAACACACCCTTTTATCCCAAGAGCCTTATCCCAAGAACCTACAACCCCCCTACATTTTGAATGATGAAAATTTGGAAACCAGAGTCCCCAGGGAATATTCACGCAGACACGGGGAGGACATACAAACTCCTTACAGAAAGCATGGAATTTGAAACCAGGTCCTGATCGCTGGCCCTGTATTTTGCTAACGGCTACACTAACCATGACATGATGGTGACCGGTAGTCTTGCCTGCTTTTAGTCTTCTCAGCAAGAACAATTGCTTTTGCATAAAATGCACTCTTCATAAAATATGGTGTAAAATTTTTGAAGCAAAGTACAGTTAGAATACAAAATTGCCATGCATTGGACACAAGCTGGAATTTGATGCAAGGTGTGATGTGGTGTATCATTTCTTGTAGCATGGCACTGCCCTAGAATCTAATCAATGACTCTGCAGCATTAGATGCTCCTTACCTATTAATGGTTACCTTTCATTTTATACACGCACAAGGCCTTACTTTAATAAAATGTTTGTTGAAACAATATTGTTTCAATTGTCTACGTGTAAATATTCTTTCAATGATAAACTGGACAGGAAGATATACAGATGTGGGCTAAATATAGCAAAGAAAAATTCTACTGGCATCACGTCACTGATTATGCAAGGGGTGACAACTTTCAATTGTGAATATGACCTCATCATGATAGCTAATGAATGTCTAATTAATTAAATAAATTAGTAACAAATTGCCACTGTCATGAGCCAAGAATACTGTGTTACCAGGGTGTAGTAGAAACCCAATGAATACATTACTGCCCTTTAGGGAAGGAATCTGATTTAATTTAAACTGAATTATGAAATAGCTTATCCTGTCAGTCCCATGCAGCTATTATTCTCCAGCTTCTAAGTCTAAACTCCCTCATCCTCCAGCTCCATCTTCCCATTCCTCATTACTCCTGATTCTACTGTTCACCTCTCAACCCCCTCAGTGCTGACACAAGGTCATGAGCCAAAATGTATGTATCCATTTGTCTCCATAGTTCCTCCAGTTATTTTTTTTAATCTCTAGTTTCTACCTTCTGTAGCCCTGTGTATATCCAGCAGTGGTCAAGGTATCCAGATCACAATTTGTGTGAAGACAATGTCTGTTCAGTGTTGCAGAGTTCAAGGGAAAGATGGGAGTCGGACTTGGGTATAGTGATTTCAGAAAGAGGCTGGTCAGATTTGTACAAGGTCACCATGACATCGATTATAAATACCTGCTAGGGACTGGTTCAGTACAATTCTTTTTACACCAATTACATCTTAACCCACCAAAGTTACACAGATCAAAATCTGAAATTTCAGAGATGAGTTTCAGATGTAGGACTGAGACAGGAATTTTTGTACAAGCCACATCAACAAGCTTATATCTGCAAATTCTCCAAGTCATACACTATCTCATCTTGGACACATTGTCATTTTTTCATCGTTGGTCTATATTCTGAACATTATACCAAACAGCACAGTTGGCGTACCTTCACCTTTCAAGCTTCATGATTAAGAGGGATCACACTGATTCATGAAGGCACTTTACAAAGTGTCAGCAAAACCAAAACGCAAATATCACTAAACCCAATTTGCATAATACTCTTCAATTGTTTGCATACGACATACAAACATCCCATAGGAATCAGCAAAATTCACACCATTACATTGATGAATTTGAAAAGTTGCAATAGTGTATTTAAGATAGTGAAATTCAATGAGCAAATGTTGGGAAAATTCGACAAGTGTGCCAAAGGAGGTAACTTAATAAGCTCATATCAAAGCTAGACCTTTCTTCCTGTCATATTTCTTTCATGTGTTGGGAAACACATACATTTTTGCTGTCTCAGCACAAATCCTGCATGAAATCCAGAACACTGAGAGATTTTTTTGATGTCAAGGTGAAATAAGATCATTGCTGGGGACAGCAAATGCAAAATTCCTAGCCTCTAGTCATTCTCTCTACTATTTCTGATTCACAGACATCAGACATACCGCCAGTGGCAATTAGGATAAAAAGGCCATTGGTTTCACTAAATTCATTGAAATCATTAGGTTTTTTTCCTGCTGCTGTGCATGTGATGTGCAATAATATGAGGAAAAAAATCATACAAACCAACTACAAAAAGAATGCTCACAAATGTGGAGAATGTTTAATTCTACATGCAGTCTGGCGGAATGACAAACACCATTTGCGCTCCACTCACAAACACCCATACATAACCATACAGCAATTACCACATGGAAACAGGCCATCTCGGTCCTTCTAGTCCTCACTGAACTAAGCACTCTCCTCTAGTCCCATCTACCTGCACCTTGCCCATAATCCTCCATTCCCCTCCCATCCATATACCTATCCATTTTTTATTTAAATGACAAAATTGACCCTACCATCACTACTTCTCCGTGAAGCTCATTCCATACAGCCACCACTCTGAGTGAAGATTCCCTTCATGTTACTTCTACCCCTCAACTCGTGAGCTCTCATTTCAATCCCTCCTACATTAAAGGAAAAGGTCTATCCACATCAACTCTATCTACCCCCCTCAAACTTAAATACCTCTATCAAATCCTCCTCAACCTTCTACACTCCAAGGAATAATCTGCTTAATCTTTCTTTGTTATTAGATTCTGAAACCTAGGTAACATTTTTTTTTAAATTTAAGTCTTCTCTGCACTCTTTCTACCTTGTTGATATCCTTCCTATAATTCAGTGACCAGACTGCACACAGTATTCCAAATTTGGCCTCACCAATGCCTTCAACAGTTTCAATATCACTTCCCAATTCCTGTATTCTATGCTTTGATTTATAAAGGCCAGCATTCTAAAAACTCTCTTCACCACCCTATCCACATGAGATTCTACCTTCAGGGAATGATGAACCATTATTGCTAGATCTTTCTGCTCCACTGCATTCCTCAATGCCCTCCCATTTACTACACATGTCCTGTTTTGATGATTTCTTCCAAAGTGAAGCATTTATTACTTCCCAGCATTAAACTCAATCTGCCACATTTCAGCCCACTCTTCTAAGCTGATCAAATCCTTTTGCAATCTTTGAAAACCATTTTCATTATCCACAATTCAACCTATATCAATATCATCTGCATATGTGTGTGTGTGCATATGTCCACATGTACATAGACACTCACATATACATGTATACACAAACGCCTATATGCATGGAGAACAGTACAGCCCAGTCCCTTATGGCCCTCAATGTTGGGATATATTCCTTTTAAAAAATGTATTAAACCCTCCCTACTCCATAACCCCCAATTTTTCTTTCATCCATGTGTCTAAGAGTCTCTTAAACACCACCAGTGTTTCAGCCTCCACCACCATCCCTGGCAAGGCAGTCCAGGCACCTACAACTCTGCTGTACCAGCACCAGGTTTAAAAAAAAATGCTGGTTTTTGGAGCTTTCCAGATTTTAGATGACCGGATAAAGGATTGTCTACCTGCATTTGCCATTCTCAAATCCTTTGGCACCTCTCCTGTGACCAAAGAGTATTCAAATGTAGATGACTAACCTTTTATCAGGTATCATCGGGAATCTTCTGGATTTCAGAATCATTTCTATTTTGGTTCCTTTAATTCCACCCGCTAAAGTCATGCTACCATCTCTTGCCACAACTTGCCCACCCAAATCTGGCTGCCACTCTCTTCTCCCTCATCCACCCAAGTCACAGTTCCATCTTTCCTCCCAACCCACATGCCCTCCCCAGTGGCACTGCTCGCTCTCTTCTCCCCCACCCCCTGCGCTGGTACAGTGGATTCAGCTGCAAGGGGGATTATAAGTAGTAAGATGGCCATTGATCCCGCATTGATCCCACCAGGCCAACTGAAAGCACCACACCACTGGACAGACATTAGTATACAGCCATTCATAGGTGCTTATAAAGTAGTGGAACAACACAGTATATTCCAATGTGAGTTGAGCGAGGGTCATGCTCAATGGGTAGAGTACTTATAAAGTAATGATACCACCAATTAGCAATGTGGAATGTGATGGGATACATGTCATTTAAGCAAATGTCACATTGCGTCATGTTTGGCTTCAAACTCCATCTTTGATGAGCAGATGTCAACCACCAAAAAAAGTGGCAGAGGTTTGGAGAACACACACACCAAAGATCCAAATACCGAAAATATCAAAAAAATTAATCTTTAATTAGTGCCCTCATGACATTGAAAGATGAAAAAATAATTACCTAACTTGTTCATGTTTGCTTCATTTTGATAAAAACAGATCTCTGGTGTACAAAGGTGCACAGTACATTTGCAATTATCTGAAAACCACTACCAAAATTCTCAGCTTTCTGCAAATCCTTTTGGTGGAAACATGATGTCACAAGTTTAAAAAGGTTGTATTTTTTTTTAAACCTGCTATGCTCAAGTGCGACTGACACACTGTTGGCACCATTTTGAATCTAACAGAGCTCTTGTGTACTCAAATATAGTCAAGGTAAGAAGTAAACTTTATTTCATGTTTGAAAAACCTTTTTTTTTGTTGTTTTAGGTTGATACTACTGGGCTGGGATTTGACCTTGGGCTCCCGGGCAGGATCAGCCACGGTGGTGGGGTGATGTCTGGGATACAAGCAGAGACCTCAGGCTCCTGGGAAGGTACTACAATGGCAATGGGGAGGAGTCAAGTATCGGAACGAGATTCTCGGGCTCCCGAGCAGGTTTGGTGATGGGGAGGTATTGGAGTTCCAAATGTGGACCTCGGGTGCCTGGGCAGGTTCCACCATGGCGGTTGGGAGGTGTTGAGAATCCAAGCAGGGACTTCAGGCACCTGGGCAGGTTCAGCAACAGCAATGTGGAGGCCAATACAAGTTTTCCACTGCTTAAACTGGGCAGTTTAAAAACATTTTTCAGATATCTAGAAAGTGCAGTTAATTGATACACATCCAGACCCAAGCATTTCAGATAATTGGAAATGTACTGTAGTTGAAAATGACAAAAAGACCTGCTGATGCCACCATGGATGATGATGATAAAATCAAAGAGATTTCTAAGAAAAAAAACATTGTTAGTAAGGCAGATGGCATTAGAAGAAACATTTGAAAACAAAACATTGAGGAAAATTTCTAGTGCTTGGCATTGCATTCATCTTTTATAAGCAGAGATCAACTTTTTTCCACTTGTGGGTTCATGTTATTATGGAGTCCAGAGGACCCCAAAAACTAGCAGCAATAGATATGCAGCACAACACAGGGTTACTTAAGCAAAAGTAGTTTTTAAATTATATTTGAACAAGAAAACAGAATTAAACTTTAACTTATTACTATCAACTTAACCTAACTAACCTACGTAATCCTGCCTCTAATACAAAGCGCAGGTGTGTGTAATGTATATTTAAGATTTTAAAAGTTCTTTGGATCACAGTCCAATCTCACTGGTTGCAGGCAAGTCTTGTACTGTGCACAGAAGTTAGTATTAACAAAGTTCACCAGGCTTTGGTGTTTAACAGGCAAATGGTTACCACTCAGGAGGGTTTTTGCTTGTTTTCAGAGAGAGATTCATTTTCCAGGACATCTACAACGGATTCCTTTCCAATCAGCCTTGCTGATGAAACTTCCCCCCCACCCCCCCCCCCCCTCACCTTTCAGGGTTCTCCAGATGATCCTCTTTCTTTCAGTCCACCTTTCAGACAGCCAGCCTTCTCCTTTGACCAGACAGTCTTTCGAAAGATTGCCAGATTTGTCCTTCTGGAACATATTTCTGCCTCTCCTCTCTCTTTCTGTTTCACACCCTCCTTCTCCGAGAGCAAAATTGTTCACTCCCTTGACAGCAAACATCACATGCTCTCCCAGGCAAGCTGTATTCTGCAACTTTGTTGCTCTCTTTGCAACAAGCATTCTGCAAAAGTCCTGCAAATATTCTGTTTTAAAGTGTGTGTGTGCAATCTCCTCTAACAATTCCTCTCAATCCACCTCTAAATACTCTGTCACAATGTCAGCACTTAAAAAGCCTGCTGTTTGTTCTTGTTATTTAACCGATGATAAAAGTATCCCATTGATACTACTGTGCTGTTTGGCTCCATGATTCTGAAAACTGAACAAAAAACTGAAAAAGCATTTCAGATATTGTACTCTGACAGGGCTTTGAAGCCCCTCCGTTCCAGCATGAAAGTTGATGCCAACTTTGTTCACATATTTGTCATGATCAGCTATCTGATTGCCAATGTCAGTTTCACAGGCACAAGAGCATACACTTAATGCAGTGGTTCTCAACCTTTTTCCAGTCATAAACCACTTTAAGTAATCCCGATGTCATCGGTGCACTGTGATTGGTAAGGGATTGCTTAAGGTGGTATGTGAGTGGGAAGGGAATGTTGGGTATCACCCAATGTTACTGAAATATTTTGATGAGAAAAATTGACATTAGCCCATTTCCTTTGGAGTTATGAAACCGTGCACATAATGAGTCATTTAGATATGATTAAAACAGTGGTTTTCAAACTTTTTCTTTCCACCTACATACTACCTTAAGCAATCTCTTACTAATCACAGAACATCAATGGCATAGGGAATATTTAAAGTGGCATGTGAGTGGAAAGAAAAAGGTTGAGAACCAATGACTTAATGTCTGTGAAAGGCGGGAAAAGCTTAAATGCTATGTGCTCCTGCACATTGCTCACTCAATGGCTACAGTGGATTCATGATGCTAATAAAGATGGCTTTAGAGAAAAATCCTCAATTGTTTTGGACTGCACAGTTTATTGTTGCCTTCAAGAATCCTACAAATCATAGAAATGAATGAATTGTTTCATCAAAATGTAGCAAGTAGCTTTCTTTTGCATGCTATCCAGGCAATCAAATTCATATAGCAGATAGTACAATTGTAACAGATTATAAAGTGATGTAATATGTAGTAGTCAAATAGAGCAGGGCATGAAGTACACACTTATGGTGCAGAATAGAAAGTAATTATAAAAGACAGTGCAAGGATTTTTAAAAAATCAGTATGCCATCCATTTTTAAGGCTGGTAATAATACAGCTCAGAAACATGTCCTTATCCCCCACCTTGACCACACTGAACAGGATGTCTATCTTTGGTGATTGCATTTGGTTTGTATTTTCTTACTCCTTTCCTGTCCAAGTACCTGTCTAAATGCCCTTTAAACATTGTAATTCTACCTGCCTCCACCATCTCCTCTGGCATCCAATTCCAAAGATTTACCACTCTCTCAAAAATCTAGCCTACAGGCCACCTTTAAATTTCCTCCCCACACCTGAAAAAGGTGCAAGGCTACTGTACCCAGGGGAAAAAGATTGATTGTCCTTCCCGTGCCCCTCATAATTTAATAAACTTCTACAAGGCTATCCTTTGGCCTACTAAATTCAATGAGAATAAACCCAGCCTCTCTAATTTCTTTATAACTGCAGCTCTCCATTCCAGGAAACATCCTGGTGACTATCTTCTGCAATCTCTTTTGCTACAAGATTGAACAACTGCTGGGCATACAGAAATGATGTAGTTTGCAGCCAAGTCATCTTTCACCAAAACTCTCCAAGGTCATCTATTGCAGCTATTCATAACAAGGCCCTACAGACCTCATGGGGCCACAGCACATTTAAGTAAAAGACTGGTTTTCTTTTCACATCATTAACATTTTTTTTAATGTAGTCAGTAGATAAGAAATCAGGAAGAACCCAAAATGTTACTGCTTCACAGGGAAGGGGGACATAAACTTTGAGCAGAGTCCTTAGGGAGCCACAGCCAAAAGAAAATTGAGAATATTTATATAACCACATAACAATTACAGCACAAAAACAGGCCAGTTCAGCCCTTCTAGTCTATGCTGAACACCTTCTCCCACCTAGTCCCATTGACCTGCATCCAGCCAATAACCCTCCACACCTCACTCATCCATATAACTATCAAATTTTTCATTAAACACCTCACTCATCCATATAACTATCAAACTTTTCATTAAATATTAAAATCAAGCCACATCTACCACTTCAACTAGAAGTTCATTCCAGAAGAAATTCCCACTCATGTTTCCTCTAAACTTTACCCCCTTCTATGATTGGACCGCCCATGCCCTCTCCATGATTGGACCGCCCATGCCCTCTCCATGATTGGACCGCCCATGCCCTCTCCATGATTGGACCGCCCATGCCCTCTCCATGATTGGACCGCCCATGCCCTCTCCATGATTGGACCGCCCATGCCCTCTCCATGATTGGACCGCCCATGCCCTCTCCATGATTGGACCGCCCATGCCCTCTCCATGATTGGACCGCCCATGCCCTCTCCATGATTGGACCGCCCATGCCCTCTCCATGATTGGACCGCACATGCCCTCTCCATGATTGGACCGCCCATGCCCTCTCCATGATTGGACCGCCCATGCCCTCTCCATGATTGGACCGCCCATGCCCTCTCCATGATTGGACCGCCCATGCCCTCTCCATGATTGGACCGCCCATGCCCTCTCCATGATTGGACCGCCCATGCCCTCTCCATGATTGGACCGCCCATGCCCTCTCCATGATTGGACCGCCCATGCCCTCTCCATGATTGGACCGCCCATGCCCTCTCCATGATTGGACCACCCATGCCCTCTCCATGATTGGACCGCCCATGCCCTCTCCATGATTGGACCGCCCATGCCCTCTCCATGATTGGACCGCCCATGCCCTCTCCATGATTGGACCGCCCATGCCCTCTCCATGATTGGACCGCCCATGCCCTCTCCATGATTGGACCGCCCATGCCCTCTCCATGATTGGACCGCCCATGCCCTCTCCATGATTGGACCGCCCATGCCCTCTCCATGATTGGACCGCCCATGCCCTCTCCATGATTGGACCGCCCATGCCCTCTCCATGATTGGACCGCCCATGCCCTCTCCATGATTGGACCGCCCATGCCCTCTCCATGATTGGACCGTCCATGCCCTCTCCATGATTGGACCGCCCATGCCCTCTCCATGATTGGACCGCCCATGCCCTCTCCATGATTGGACCGCCCATGCCCTCTCCATGATTGGACCGCCCATGCCCTCTCCATGATTGGACCGCCCATGCCCTCTCCATGATTGGACCGCCCATGCCCTCTCCATGATTGGACCGCCCATGCCCTCTCCATGATTGGACCGCCCTGACTATCTGTCCCCTTATAATTTTAAATAGCTCTATCAAATCACCCTTCCATCTTCTATGCTCAACCTTTCCCTACAACTCAAACCCTGAAACCCCAGCAACATTCTTGTTAGCCTCCTCTAGACTCTCTATTCTGTTTATCTTTCCTATAATTCAGTGATTAAAACTGCACACAATATTCCAAATTTGACCTCATTACCTTGCACAACATCAACTTGATATCCCAACTCCTGTATTCAATACTTTGGCAACAAACCAAATGTTTTCTTTACCATCCTATCTACATGTGCCTCAACTTTCAGTGTATTATGTACCATAATTCATAAATCCTTTTGTTTTACTTTACTCTTTAACTGTCTACCATTTAACATTGCTGATTAGTCCTACCAGAATGTAGCACCTCACAATGATCAGTATTAAACCCCATCTGCCATCTTTCAGCCCATTCTAACCATCTTTGATAACCTTCTTCACTGTCCACAACATTACCAATCTTTGTATTATCTACATATTTACTAATCCAATTTACCACCCTATCATCTAGATCACACATGTCAAACTCAGGCCCATGGGCCAAATTTGGCCTGTGATATAATTATATTTGGCCCACAAGATCACATCAGATATGTATTAGAGCTGGCCCGCTAGCCGCCGCACCAGTATAGCGCATGCACAGCTAATACTACAAATCCCAGAATGCTTTGCAAATGCATTGGCCCGTCAGCCTGCTTATCGCCCCCACCTCCTCTGTTTACTTTCATTAACATCTGCGACCTGTCGCCTAACTCACATGTAATAAACCCCTTACGAAAAATGACCAAACGAAAGACAGAAAACAGGACCTTTCAAGACAGGTGGGAAGCAGACTATATGTTCATCATTTTAAAAGACAAACCTGTTTGTCTTGTGTGTGGAGCCAGCGTGTCTGTAGTTAAAGAATATAACATACGACGACACTACGAAACAAAACGCCAGGACAGGTATAAGGATCTGAATGAGAAGCAAAAGTTCCAGAAGGTGGAGGAGATGAAAAGAAGCCTGATTTTTCAGCAAACTTTATTTTATATTTTATTTCTCATTTGTTAATGCTTCTTCTGGAAAGAGTTTAACCAAAACTATTATTAAACATTTATTTTAATAAGAAAAAGTTTAACATTACATATGTTGAAAGAAGAGAAAACATGCAGATGTTGTTGAAAATTTTCAATAAATATTGAGTTTGGCCCAAGACTTGGTCCAAGTTTTTAATTTTGGCCCTCTGTGAATTTGAGTTTGACACCCCTGATCTAGATTATTGACAAACAGCAATGGACCCAGTATTAATCCCTGAGGCACTCTACTAGTCACTGGCCTCCAATTTGACAAACAATTTTCCACCACTGCTCTCTGGCATCTTCATCCAACCAGTGTTGAATCCATTTTATTGTCCCAACATTAATACCTAATGCTTGAATCTTCCTAACTGACCTCTTATGCTGAACCTTGTCAAAGGCCTTACTAAAGTCCATATAGATAATATCCAGAGCCTTTCATAGAAATCAAAGGATGGTGCCATCTCCTTGAATTTTACACTCTATTAGATCAACTTTATATTAAGTAGGCTAACAAATCCCTTATGAAAAAAGAAAGACATTCTGATTTCCAAGAGGTAACCTTAAATTAAAATTTTAAAGTAGGAATAGAGACCAATGCATATAGCATTTCCATGGTTATGTAGAAGGTAAATACCTCATTACTGGTTTCTTTAACAGATTCCTTTAGCCTTGTATATCTTAACCTAGAAGTCAATAAATCCAAATAATCTTAATGTGAGAAAGTAGATGAAATTTATTACCGCTAAGTATTCTTAAGTCACTAGAATTTGACTGGTCCAAATAAAAAAAATCAGAACCATCCATTAATGTTTCATAGGAAAGAAAAGTAAAAAGATATTTTAAATATAAACAGAGTAGCCACACTCTACTGAAAGAGGACACACACAAGTCAGGTTAAGCTCTGAGTTTTATTAGGGATCAGGTTCAACTTTTATATTTGCACTGTTCCCACGGTGCAAATGATATCACAATATGCATTACAAAAGGAGGTTTCCTGGGTACTTTCCTGCATAACAATGCCCTTCTTCCCCTGTGCGCTGACCCTATTGGTTGACTACACAGCAAGGCCAGCGTCATTTTGGGGTCGCTGGCCTTTAAGCTGCCCTTGCCGTTCACCTGCCGGTTCGCTTATTGGGTCCAGTGCCGCTGCACGGGCTGCTAGCCTTTGGTTACGCTTGTCACTCAGAATGTCATCTCGATCGCTGTGGAGGCGGGCCACCACGACAGCATTGCAGAAGCCTTTGAACAACACCAAGAACCACAGCAGGCCAAGTGTACAAAGACCATAGCTGTATGATAAAGAAAATGAGTTGATTGGCATATACATTGTACAAATGCATCAAAACTTTTACTTGGTACAGTTGGATGGATACTACAAAAAAAAACTGCAAAGGTAATGAATGAAATGCAAAAGATAGAGAGTAAATACAAATACTATTGTGCAAGAATATGAGTGTAGACAATCACGTGGTGCCAGAGCAGTCCAAGAGGAGTTCAAACTCCAAAAACATCTTCAGGCATCGTAGGGCTTAGTATGTAATTACTAACGACAAGGCTGAGGCAGAAAAGGACAACATGCATTAAAAAAAACAAAGAGTGCAATAAAGAGATTGAGCAAGTAAAGGCTGACAAAACTCATGTATTTAGTAACATGTGGTTGTAAAAATTCCATATGTAATGGGAAGAAAAGGCTCCAAGAACAACCCTAAACTCAACAATAAATGTGGATTCTACATAGAAGGCTGAAGCATCTACAAATATATTTTGCCAGTAATAAAAAAAATCCATTTCAACTTCATACTGAAATCCCAGCAACGCGGAGCCTCCTCCTTAAGCAACGCGGAGCCTCCTCCTTAAGCAACGCGGAGCCTCCTCCTTAAGCAACGCGGAGCCTCCTCCTTAAGCAACGCGGAGCCTCCTCCTTAAGCAACGCGGAGCCTCCTCCTTAAGCAACGCGGAGCCTCCTCCTTAAGCAACGCGGAGCCTCCTCCTTAAGCAACGCGGAGCCTCCTCCTTAAGCAACGCGGAGCCTCCTCCTTAAGCAACGCGGAGCCTCCTCCTTAAGCAACGCGGAGCCTCCTCCTTAAGCAACGCGGAGCCTCCTCCTTAAGCAACGCGGAGCCTCCTCCTTAAGCAACGCGGAGCCTCCTCCTTAAGCAACGCGGAGCCTCCTCCTTAAGCAACGCGGAGCCTCCTCCTTAAGCAACGCGGAGCCTCCTCCTTAAGCAACGCGGAGCCTCCTCCTTAAGCAACGCGGAGCCTCCTCCTTAAGCAACGCGGAGCCTCCTCCTTAAGCAACGCGGAGCCTCCTCCTTAAGCAACGCGGAGCCTCCTCCTTAAGCAACGCGGAGCCTCCTCCTTAAGCAACGCGGAGCCTCCTCCTTAAGCAACGCGGAGCCTCCTCCTTAAGCAACGCGGAGCCTCCTCCTTAAGCAACGCGGAGCCTCCTCCTTAAGCAACGCGGAGCCTCCTCCTTAAGCAACGCGGAGCCTCCTCCTTAAGCAACGCGGAGCCTCCTCCTTAAGCAACGCGGAGCCTCCTCCTTAAGCAACGCGGAGCCTCCTCCTTAAGCAACGCGGAGCCTCCTCCTTAAGCAACGCGGAGCCTCCTCCTTAAGCAACGCGGAGCCTCCTCCTTAAGCAACGCGGAGCCTCCTCCTTAAGCAACGCGGAGCCTCCTCCTTAAGCAACGCGGAGCCTCCTCCTTAAGCAACGCGGAGCCTCCTCCTTAAGCAACGCGGAGCCTCCTCCTTAAGCAACGCGGAGCCTCCTCCTTAAGCAACGCGGAGCCTCCTCCTTAAGCAACGCGGAGCCTCCTCCTTAAGCAACGCGGAGCCTCCTCCTTAAGCAACGCGGAGCCTCCTCCTTAAGCAACGCGGAGCCTCCTCCTTAAGCAACGCGGAGCCTCCTCCTTAAGCAACGCGGAGCCTCCTCCTTAAGCAACGCGGAGCCTCCTCCTTAAGCAACGCGGAGCCTCCTCCTTAAGCAACGCGGAGCCTCCTCCTTAAGCAACGCGGAGCCTCCTCCTTAAGCAACGCGGAGCCTCCTCCTTAAGCAACGCGGAGCCTCCTCCTTAAGCAACGCGGAGCCTCCTCCTTAAGCAACGCGGAGCCTCCTCCTTAAGCAACGCGGAGCCTCCTCCTTAAGCAACGCGGAGCCTCCTCCTTAAGCAACGCGGAGCCTCCTCCTTAAGCAACGCGGAGCCTCCTCCTTAAGCAACGCGGAGCCTCCTCCTTAAGCAACGCGGAGCCTCCTCCTTAAGCAACGCGGAGCCTCCTCCTTAAGCAACGCGGAGCCTCCTCCTTAAGCAACGCGGAGCCTCCTCCTTAAGCAACGCGGAGCCTCCTCCTTAAGCAACGCGGAGCCTCCTCCTTAAGCAACGCGGAGCCTCCTCCTTAAGCAACGCGGAGCCTCCTCCTTAAGCAACGCGGAGCCTCCTCCTTAAGCAACGCGGAGCCTCCTCCTTAAGCAACGCGGAGCCTCCTCCTTAAGCAACGCGGAGCCTCCTCCTTAAGCAACGCGGAGCCTCCTCCTTAAGCAACGCGGAGCCTCCTCCTTAAGCAACGCGGAGCCTCCTCCTTAAGCAACGCGGAGCCTCCTCCTTAAGCAACGCGGAGCCTCCTCCTTAAGCAACGCGGAGCCTCCTCCTTAAGCAACGCGGAGCCTCCTCCTTAAGCAACGCGGAGCCTCCTCCTTAAGCAACGCGGAGCCTCCTCCTTAAGCAACGCGGAGCCTCCTCCTTAAGCAACGCGGAGCCTCCTCCTTAAGCAACGCGGAGCCTCCTCCTTAAGCAACGCGGAGCCTCCTCCTTAAGCAACGCGGAGCCTCCTCCTTAAGCAACGCGGAGCCTCCTCCTTAAGCAACGCGGAGCCTCCTCCTTAAGCAACGCGGAGCCTCCTCCTTAAGCAACACGGAGCCTCCTCCTTAAGCAACACAGAGCCTCCTCCTTAATAAATTTGATTCTCTCCATATGGTATCAGGAAATGGCAGAAACCACTGGTTACAGCATAGGCAATAAGAGGAGACAAGACAAGCAACTTACTGCAGTCGTGACTACCTGCAATAACAAAATATTGTAGTGACTCACTTACCAGCAAGTGAACTGGCTCCCAAAATGGCAGACATGCTGTGGAAAACGCTGGAAATTGACTGGTAGTCCACACAGATAGGCTGATGAAATCGCAGATGATGTCACTTCATGTCCATGTGAGAGAAGCAGTGATATATATATATATTTTCTTTCTTTGGGTTCGCGGACGAAGATTTATGGAGGGGCAATGTCCACGTCAGCTGCAGGCTCGTTTGTGGCTGACAAGTCCGATGCGGGACAGGCAGACATGGTTGCAGCGGTTGCAAGGGAAAATTGGTTGGTTGGGGTTGGGTTTTTCCTCCTTTGTCTTTTGTCAGTGAGGTGGGCTCTGCGGTCGTTTCCAAAGGAGGTTGCTGCCCGCCGAACTGTGAGGCGCCAAGAAGCACGGTTTGAGGCAAGATCAGCCCACTGGCGGTGGTCAATGTGGCAGTCCTTGTACCTCTTCTTTGGTGCACCTCTGTCACGGTGGCCAGTGGAGAGCTCGCCATATAACACGATCTTGGGAAGGCGATGGTCCTCCATTCTGGAGACGTGACCTACCCAGTGCAGTTGGATCTTCAGCAGCGTGGATTCGATGCCGTCGGTCTCTGCCATCTCGAGTACTTTGATGTTGGAGATGAAGTCGCTCCAATGAATGTTGAGTATGGAGCGGAGACAACGCTGATGGAACCGTTCATTCTAGGAGCTGTAGGTGATGCTGGTAGAGGACCCAATGATTCGGAGCCGAACAGGAGTGTGGGTACGACAATGGCTCTGTATACGCTAATCTTTGTGAGGTTTTTCCATTTGGTTGTTTTTCCAGACTCCTTTGTGTAGTCTTCCAAAAGCACTATTTGCCTTGGCGAGTCTGTTGTCGATCTCGTTGTCGATCCTTGCATCCGATAAAATGGTGCAGCCGAGATAGGTAAACTGGTTGACCGTTTTGAGTTTTGTGTGCCCAGTGGAGATGTTGGGGGGGGGGGGGTAGTCATGGTGGGGATCTGGCTGATGGAGGACCTCAGTTTTCTTCAGGCTGACTTCCAGGCAGCAGGCAAGTCTGGAGGTACTGGACTTCACAATGAATACGTTACTTGACTGATGTCTATAGTAGCTCAGTATAGAATACTTTGCTACAATATGCTTCTAATCTAGTAGTTGCTCTGAATTTGCAACACTAACAAACAGTTGATGATCTGAACAATTTCCCAGGTGAGTCTTGTTTAGATAAATTAGAACACCATATCAGGTTAATTACATCCCAATCAGTCAACTCCATCATCAGCAAAGAATTGAAAGGCTTTGTCAATGTTGCTGTCAGGTGATACTTATTCACCAATTGGCTGCTCAACAATGCCCAGTTGTTGAGGAATTCAGGTCTTCTCAACTTTAAACCTCAACAGATCATTGAATAAATCATTATCCAATGGTTAGCAAGAATTTGAGTTGAAATTCTGTGCTATCTGTAAGGAGTTTATATGTTCTCCCTGTGTTTGCATGGGTTTTCCCGGGGGGCTCCAGTTTCCTCTCACCATTTGAAATGTGCCAGAGGTATAGGTTAATTGAGTTTAAATTGGGTGGTACTGACTTGTGGGCTGATATGGCCAGAGACTGTACTGTATGTTTAATTTTTTTTTTAATTAAAATAATTATTCTAAAGGTACAAAGAGAATGGTTGTCCTTGGTATCAAGTTAAGTTGAGCATTAGCTCCAAGGATCCTTCAAAAATCTGGTCAATGGGAATCAATGGAAAAGTTTTGGTTGGATTCACAACGTGACAAAGGAAGCCGGCTGAGATTGTTGGAGGGGAACTATCCCAGCTCAAAGACATCACTTCAAGAGGTCCTATGCCCAAAAGTTTCAGTTTCTTCATCAATGATCTCACTCTAATCATAGTCAGAAATAGGGATGTTTACAGATAAATGTGGAATTTTTCATTCATAACTCCTCGGCAAATGAAAAAGTCATTGTCTGAATACAGAAAGTAAATATGTAACTCAGGCCTGGGCTGATTAAAAAGTCATATCCCCCATTATCAACATCCTGGAGATCTCCATGACCAGTAGGAAAATGAACCATTCACATAACACATTGTGGATGTGAGCAGATAACTGTAGTGAATGGCACAACTCCTAACTCTACAATCTTCCTCCACTGTCTACAAGACAGAAAACAAATATATAATGGAATATCCTCCATTTGTCTGAATGAGTACAGTGCAAAATTATTTAAGGATCTCAAAATCATCCTGGATAAAGCAGCCTTCTTGAACAACCCTAAACATAAATTCCCTCCATCACCAGTGCAAAATGATTGCAGAGTTTATCAGTTTCAAAGTGATCTCAGTTATTTGTCCGGGCAATATTATCCAAAGTCGGACAAAGGTTTCAGGGGCGGAGTAACTAACCCCCAAGTTGTTCATCTTCCTGACTTGGAAATAAATCACTGTTCCTTCATTGTTGTTAATTCTAAATGTTATTTGACATTTGTGCGTGAGTACCTTTTCCACAACTCAAGAAAGTTGTTCTCATCAGCTATTTAAAAACAATTTGGCTGGGCAATTAATTCCTGCTTGGCAAGTGTAGCCCACACCTCTTACAAAAAAAAAAACTTTTAAGTTTTTCCATTCTCATGGTGATTTTTTAAAAACTTTCCAACTCAGGGCAATCTCCAACTTCCCTATCATTTTGACATTACTTGGATATGTTTTTTTCTTCACTCATCTCCTTGCCCATCTCTCATTAATTTCTCTAACTCCTCAGCTTTTATAATTATTGGCAACAAAGCAATGAGCAAGATTTTTGTTTTGACTGCAACTATTATACCCTCTCTGCCATGCACCTAGTTAGATACTTTCTTCATTGGTTGACCTAATCCATTCTCCATTCTTCTTTGGTATCTTCATTATTGTCTATCTCTATCCCAGTAATTTATTACCATATAATGATGGATACTTGCGCATCATCATTCAATCACTGCCGATAATGCTTAAATCTCAAAAAGGGAAATGTATTGCTGTTCACTATAATGTTCACAGTGCAAAATAAATTCTTTAATCAGAAAGATTTCTGTAAGGAATACATATTTCTTCAACCAATTTAACTCTTTTCCATGTCAAAACTATTAATTAATCTTGAAAAAAAACCTTCTTAGAATATTACTTGATTGCCATTGGTTTTCAAGTGAATATTAATTCTTAATCTCAAGAATATTTAAGGAATTTAGTTCATTGGGTGAAGCACAATGCCCCTGTAGTGGGAGCCCCACGCGTACAACAGAATCGCGCGCAGCCACAACAGTTAAGCAAGCACATTACCAGAGCGCATACCCTCCAACGATGTCCCAGTCCTCCAGCTACAAGCTAGGCACCAGCAATTAGGAAAAGCGTGCAAATAAGAGCCCGCGCTTTTTATGGCACCCGACACCCGAGGGTGGAAAGTGACGTCACTACCACATCCCAGAAGGCTCAGTGTGAAATGAGCAGAGGGAACTATAAAAGCTGTGGTTAAGCACAATAAAGGTACTGATTTCTGACTCTGCTCTCTCCAGTGTCATTTATTGCCACTTGCGTAAGGTAGTGTCGTCAGATAGGCCACTACATAATTTGGTGACCCCGACGGACCTCAGCTACACTGAGTCCCACATGACTGACACGGACAAGCAACCGACGACTTTGAAGGTGGAGGTCGATGCAGCCTTTGCTGGTGGCAGAACCAGTGGTGATTAATGCAGTAGCAGTTCACCTTCTTCCATTCTGGTTGGATCAGCCACGTAGTTGGCTGTAGTTGGCCAAAGCGCAATTTGTGTTTCGGAACATTACATCTGAGGACACAAGATATTGGCACGTTGTGAGTGTATTAGATACTATCGGCTGACGTGGACTTTTTACCCCCTCCATAAATCTTCGTCCGTGAAGCCAAGCCAAAGAAGAACCCACCGATGGACCAGAAGTACACAAAATTCCAGGACATTTTGCTGAAAGCATTTGAGCTTTCTCGTCATGAACAAGCTATAAGGATCTTGAATACACAAGAACTGGGGGACCGTAGTCCATCACAGCTAATGTAAGAGCTGGTATCACTAGCCGCAGGCCATACAGATTGCTTTCTTTTTGAGGCACTGCTTTTATCGAAATTACCAGTGCATGTGGCGGCGGATGTGACGCACATGAATTTTGCAGAGCCGCATTTGGTAGCAAGAGAGGCTGACTGACTTTATGGCCTTCCACAGGCTAACAGAATGCAGGTGCAGCCTATCTATGCAGCTGAATTGTCCGAGTCCCCGGAAATGCCAAGACCACTGGCAGGTGTGGCAGTACAGCGACCACGCCCTGATCAAGGAAACAAAAGTTCCAGATACTGTTTTTATCATCGCCGATGGGGTCACTCTGCCTATAGATATAAGAGTCCTTGCACTTACCCAGGTCCACCACCACGTCAGAGAAATGGACCTGCCAACCGCTGTTAGTGGCTTCGGTGGTTGGCACAGAAAAAAAGCCAACTTTATTTACATGATGTGATTTCGGGGGTGGATTACTTGACAGATACAGGAGCTGAGTTCAGTATTGTTCCCCTGACACAGTTTGAGTTGGCACAAGGTGCACGTACTCCACTGCTTTCAGCAGTTAATGGTACCACGATTCCTACTTTCGGAATGAGGAAGATCACGATACATACGAATTCAGCAGTATTCTACTGGAAATGCATGCTGGCTTCAGTAGGTTTTCCCCTGTTAGGCGCGGATTTTTTGAGAGAGCATGGTCTTCTGGTGGATATACATAAATGTCATCTGATAAACACGGCTTACTTCCAAAGTTTGCCCCTTAAGTGAATGTGTCATTCTTTCCAACCAGTAAGAGTTCAGGCGATTCAGCAAAATGCATGCACCTTGATATTTAAAGAGTTCCCAGGACTGTTGACAACTAATTTTCAGGATAATAAGCCGCAGCACGGTGTATTATCATTATATTGATACAACAGGTCCACCTGTTTATGCTAGGGCTCATAGACTTCTAAAAGACAAGCATATGATTGCAAGAGTAGAATTTGCAGTAATGGAGGAATTAGGGGTGGTTTCCAGGTCCAAAAGTCCATGGGCTTCACCCCTTCACATGGTGCCTAAAAGCTGTGGTAGTTGGCGGCCATGTGGGGACCACAGGTGGTTGAACAATATAACCGTCCCCGACCACTATCCAATCCCTCATATTCAGGATTTCTCAACATGGTTGGCTAACACTACTATATTTTCCAAAGTAGATTTAGTGAAGGGATACTATCAGATTCCAGTTCACCCTGTGGACATTCCAAAGATGGCTATTATAACCCCCTTTGGTCTCTTTTAATTTATCAGAATGCCGTTTGGTCTGAAGAATGCAGCCCAGACTTTTCAAAGATTGATGGATGTTGTCACTAGGGGTTTAGAAGGAACCTTCATATAGTTGGATGATATCCTCATAGCGAGTCCCGATGAGGAATCGCATAAATGACACCTCCGTCTCCTGTTCGCTAGATTACAGGATTTTGGCCTATCAGTTAACCCCACAAAATGCCATTTCGGTTCAGCTGCAATTGATTTGCTCGGCCACAGGATTTCTCATACTGGAACTATACCATTGCCGGACAAAGTGATTGCCATACACAAGCTTCCCCGGCCTCTTACTCGGAAGGATTTTCAACGATTCATAGGAATAGTTACCTTTTACCATCGTTTAATTAGAGGAGCGGCAGCTGTGATGCGCCCACTGTTTGACCTATTAAATAGAAAAAGATCAAATATATTGCATTCGGATGAGGAAGCAGAGATGGCTTTCGAAAAAACCAAGGATTCTTTGGCATCTGCGGCAAGTCTTGCCCACCCAAAACACAAAGCGCCCTTCTCACTAACTACAGATGCATCCAACCATGCAATTGGTGTAGTGTTGCAACAGCACATAAAAGGACAATGGGTGTCACTTGCGTTTTATAGCAGACATCTTCAACCTACAGAGATGAGATATAGCACATTCGACCGAGAATTACTGTCATTGTATTTGGTGGTGCAACATTTCAGATACATGCTGGAGGGTTGAGTGTTTATAGCCTTTACAGATTATAAACCCCTCAAGCAGGCCATGAGTATGATATCTGACCCATGGTTTGCGAAGCAGCAACGCCAATTGTCATTCATCTCTGAGTTCATGACTGACATTTGGTACATTGCCAGTTTTTCCAATCTGGTGGCAGATGCCCTATCGAGACCAACTGTCTCTGCAGTCCAGAGTGGAATCGACACGGCACAGTTGGCGGAAGACCAGCAGTGGGATGAGGAGAAACAATCCTACAAAACTGCCGTTACAAGTCTCCAGGATGAGGAAATCACTACTGAGGCAAGTTGTCCCACACTCCTTTGCGACATTTCCACAGGACACAGTAGACTCATTCTACTGGTTAGATGGGGCAGGAAGATCTTCGATGATATACATAATCTTTTGCATCCTTCCATTAGATCTTCCATTAAACTAGTGTCAAATCATTAGGCGTGGCACGGTCTAAAGAGAGATGTCACCCTGTGGGCCAAAACTTGCCTTCAGTGCCAAAATTTCAGCACGTCCACGTAGATGTAGTTGGACCTTTGCTGCTCTGTCAAGGGATGAGATATTTATTTATCGTTATTTACCGTTTTAGTCGTTGGCCGGAAGCAATCCCTACGCAGGCAGCAGACACGGAGACGTGTGCACGGACTTTTAGTTTTAATTGGGTTGCACAATTTGGTGTACCTAGTCACATCACTTCAGATGGAGGTATGCATTTTACTTCCCACCTGTGGACACAGATTTCAAACTTCTGTGGAAGTAAATTACACCACACAACTGCCTATCATCCTCAATCAAATGGACTTGTGGAACGGTTCCATAGGCATTTAAAGTCAGCACTTAAGGCGAGACTTCAGGGGCCGAACTGGATGAATGACTTACCGTCAGTGCTATTGGGAATACGTACAGCACCAAAGGAAGGATTGCCAGTTTAGTCTGGTGAGATGATCTCTGCAACTCCACTATCCATTCTAGGTGACGTACAGTTCGATAGTGACATAAATCGACCAGATGACTTGGGTATTTCACGTCTTGTGAGAGATAGCAATAGGGCAAAACCACCCTATCCCACAGTTTTTCATGGATGCTGCATGACCTACTGACTGTGGAATTTGTGATGGTTTGGAAAGGTCAGAAATGCTCAGCATTTCAATGCCCATATGAGTGTCCCTTTAGGGTAATCAGGGAGAAGGTATAGTATTTACATTAGACATAGGGGGCCAAGAGTGTACGTTCACAATTGAATGACTGAAACCAGCACATACTGACCTTTCAAGACTGATCTCGTCACCTCTGAAACGTCCCAGAGGACGCCCCAGGCTGAACTACCACCAGGAAACTGTGTCTGGCAGCCACAATTCTGTGGGGGCTGGTTTTGCGGGAACCCCATGCGTACAACAGAATCGCATGCAGCTACAACAGTTAAGCAAGCGCATTACCAGAGCGCATCACCTCCAATGATGTCCCAGTCCTCCAGCTACAAGCCAGGTACCAGCAATTAGGAAAAGTGCGCAAATAAGAGCCCGTGCTGTTTATGGCACCCGAAGCTGGAAAGTGATGTCACTACTGCATCCCAGAAGGCTCAGCGTGAAACACACAGAGGGAACTATAAAAGCTGTGATTAAGCACTACTGACTCTACTCTCTCCAGTGTCATTTATTGCCACTTGCGTAAGGTAGTGTCATCAGATAGGCCACTATACCCCACATATTTTACAATATCATTAAACAATAAAGCTGAACCTTTCTTTGAACGTGACATTTTTCAGAGGTTATTAGGCTTGTGAGACTGAAAGATGTAAATTATTACTTCAATATAAGACAGCTGTGAGAAATAGATTTTCGTGAAAATCATATTGAATAGTGATGCATCTCTTTCAAATCAAGTAATGCTAGAAATGTTGGGCCATAATTTGACCAATCTAAGACTTGCCCCATTATTTAAAATCAAGAATGCCTGGAAGCAAGATTTGAATCTTTCATTGTCCGATGAAGTTTGGGACTCCATTTTTAATTTGATTAACACTACTTCCTTTTGTGCACAGTATTGGTTGCTGCAATTAAAAGTGGTCCATAGAGCACATATATCTAAAGTTAAATTGTTTCATCTTTATTCAGACATAAATTCTTGATGTGACAAATGCAAAATAGGTGATGCTTCTTTAGTTCATATGTTCTGGACCTCCCCTAGCCTAGAAGAATTTTGGAAAGATAATTTTCTAACATTATTGGTAATTCGTAAGTTAAAATTGAAACCTTGCCCTTTAATTGCTCTCTTCAGATCACCTGAAGACGTTGATGTATCAGTGTCTTCAAATTAAAGCCGAATTGTATCTTTTACATCATTGATAGCCAGATGTGCAATTTTGATTAAATGGAAAGATAACATTCTAGTTACCTATGCACAATGGCTAAGGGATATTATGTCTTGTTTAAATCTAGATAAAATAAATCAGATATGCTATCAATGTTTCAAATATTGTTTCAAAAGTTATGGAATTAGTGTTGTTCTGGAATTTTGGTCCTGTGCTGTCTCTCTCCAAGTTGGTGTCACTTGATACATACATGGCAACTTTCAGCCTCATAAATACTTATAGGATTTTGATTTTTTTTTGTTGTTAAATTTTACTATATTGCCATGGTTGTACTATGTAGCACATTGTATAAGTCTACTATTTAACTATTTTAAAAAGAAATGTTAGGTCATAAATAAAGGTTATGCTTATAACCACCCCAGGGAGACTTTCTCCCAACATCTTTAAGTCCTTCCAAAGCAGAGCACACTGCTTGAGAGCTTGGAAAATAAGCATACTGAAATTTAATAACTTCAAATAATGGAGATCAGAAGTCATACGAGATTTGGCATTTCATTAAATACTCTGTCAAATTTCTGCAGGTGCACTGCAGTGCATCAAAGCCTGATTTGGTAATTCGAGTGCCGAGGAACACGAAAGGCTGCAGAATGTAACAAACATAGGTATGCCCATTGCAAGGTCTGATCTCCCATCCATTTGAAATTTTTCTGTAAGGAGCTGCCTCAAACAGGCAGCCAATATCAAAAAAAGGAAGCCCAACACCCTGGACACATCCTTCTCTCAGTGCTACCTGTGAACAAAAGTTACAGAAGCTTGAAGACCACCACCAATAGGTTCAAGACTATTTTTTTTCTCAACAGCTATCAGACCCTTGAACCTCCCCTTACTACACTAATCATAAACTATTCTGACACCACAAGGGACCTGTCTGCACAATTGTAATGCCCACTTTTTTTTCTTGCACAGTGGTAACTCTGAATATTTATTATTTATATATATGTATATATATATATATATATATATATATATTTGTACTTATTATCACTCTTTAATTTAAATAAATGTATATTATCTATGGCTGCAATAAGAAAGAATTTTAGTACATATGTACATATGTACATTGTATGATGTATATGACCATAAATTCATTATCACCATCATCACACACAAAAATCTGGAGGAAAGGATAGGAAATGGACTCAACTGAACTAAAACAGATGTTTTATTACTGGTGGTGGGGATAGGCCCACGGGACTTGTAAGTCTCATTCCTGGAAAATAGCGAAATAATAAAACCAAAAGCTGCCATAAATAATTGACGGAAACCAAGACCTTAAAAAATGCAATATAAAAACTGAATGTGGGTGTTGATGGGATCAGATGTAAATCACATTAAAGAAGATGGTGACATGATTAAATGTTTTGTACGCATTCAAAAATTTGCATTAACTAAGAAAAAAATGTAGAACATGGTCATAAATGTTTTAACGTATGAAACACTACTTATGTATGGTTTGTGTGCATTAAATGTTTCAATGCCCCATCTGGAGATTTATTGAGATTATTCAGTTTTGGACTATGGCACGCTGGTGCTAGGCTTCATGATATGTTGTTAATTAAATGTTGATGGCTTTTGAAAAAAGTTTATAAGTGTGGGAAATGATCACAAGTGGTTTTTCTGTCTCTTTACATAAGGGTTATTAATCTTGTATAACTGATCTAACAAGGTGGTTTCTACATTTATGGGTACAATTTGCCATATTCATACACTGGGATTTTCCTTGGAACGGCTACTGTTCCACTTTTGTACTATCATTAGAGAGTGGCAGGAAGCCTGTTCCAATGATCAATATGTCAGTGAAACTGTAGGGATTATAAACCTTAATTTCAAGTACCAAATACTGATAGGTATGGGAAGAAAGGAAAGCATCATATCCCAGAATGGGATGAATACTGTAAATTCTGGGTTCCCCCCCACCCCCCCCCCCCCAAACATTACTATTTTCTAATCTGGATCAAACATCTCACTGCCCTTGTGAAAACCCAGAGATAAAGTTCTGGGCAGAAACCTTATCAGCATGTTGGTAACAAGGATTTTTACACTCCTACAGGAGGGAAAAGTGTTGCAGCTTTGTGATTTTTTTCCCTCAGCACTGCACTTCCTAACCCTTATACCAGCAAGAGTGACCAGAACTTTGTCCATCTGTGACATGATTTGTGTTTTAATGTAACTGTACCATTATCTCCTTGCTCTTACATTCTGACCCCAAACAATCATGGCAAGTATCGCGAATTCCTTCCTAACCAGATGATCTACCTGTGCTGCTGCCTTAGATTTAATATCTTTGATTTCATTATTCCTTAGTCTGTATTCATTGTGTACTTGCTTGTCTTATTAATTCTCCCAAAATGTATTACCTCATATTTTTTAAACTTTAAATGTTATCATCTGTCACCAAATTATCAGTATCATTTAGTACCCATGACTGCCCTCTACACTATGAATTTTTGTCTCAACTTCAAAACCGATAAGCCTTCCTCTCTACATTCACATCCGGGTAATTGGTAGGTAAATCCAATTACCAGGGTTCCAACACCAATCTTTTTGATAGGGCCATAGGCTTCTGAATGCCAAAACAATTCTCCACCATTAGCATCTCTCCTCCTCAACACCAAGCCACTTTCAGATCAAATCTGCCAAGTTGTCCCGAATCTCATGGGTTCTAACCTTTTAGATCATTATCCAATGAGATATTTGTAAAGGTTTTATTGGCCCATGTACCTTAAGTTAATTGTACCACCTTTCTCAATGCATTTAGTCACCTTGAAAAAGTCCTTGTGAACATGTAATTGTGTGTGTGTGTGTGTGTGTGTGTGTGTGTGTGTGTGTGTGTGTGTGTGTGTGTGTGTGTGTGTGTGTGTGTGTAGCTCTTTCAGAGTATCTCTGTAGAACATATAGGAAGAAACTGTGTCTATCAGAGGATGCTGGATGATTCTTGATCATTTACTTTCTCTAAAGACCATAAGACCATTATACATAGGAACAGAAATAGTTTATTCAGCCCATTGAGACTGCCTCCCCATTTAGTCCCACTACTTGGCATTCTCCCCATGATCTTTGATGCCCTGGCTAAAGAAGCACTCGTCAAACTCTGTCTTAAATACATCCAATGACCTGGCCTCCACAACCACCTGTGGCAACAAATTCCACTTGTATCTCTGTTTGAAGAGGTCACTCTTCAATCCTGAATTTGTGACCTCTTGTCCTAGGCTCTCCCACCATGGGAAACAACATTTCTACATTTATTCTGTCCATGCTTTTCAGCATATGAGATGTTTCAATTGGATCTCTTCCACCCTCCGCCCCCCCCCCCCACCCCCCATCTTATTCTCCTAAATTCCAATGAATACAGGACAATAGCTCCTTGTATAATAACCCTTTCATTCTTGGAATCATCTTAATGAACCTCCTTTGAATCCACTGTAACGTCAGCGTATCTTTTCTTACACGAGGAGTCCAAAACTGCTCATAATACTCTGTGGGGTCTCACCATTTCCTTATAAAGCCTCAAATCACATCCCTGCTATTATATTCCATTCCTCTTGAAATGAGTGTCAGCATTGCATTTGCCTTCTTCACCACCGTCTCAATGCGCAAGTTTATCTTCAGGCTATCCTGCATGAGCACTCCCAGGTCTCTGCATAATGGGAATTTTCAATTACCTCCCCATTTAAAAAAAATCAGCTCCCCATTTATTTTTTTCTACCAAAGTGCATGCCAGCTCTCCTAATCTGTCAAAGTTCTTCTGCAGCCTCCATATTTCTGCTATATTACCTGCTCCTCCACCTATCTTTGTATCGTCTGCAAACTCGGCCACAAAGCCATTCATTCCATAATCCAGATCATTAATATACAATATTAATGATTTAAAGAAACAGCTCCAAGGGGCTTTCTTTCATGATTTCTGTTCCTTTCATTATTTTTTGTTTTGCAAGATGGTGCTGGAGTGTGGCGGCTCTGCTAGAGTTTGAATGGTAGAAAAATGAAACAATAAAACTTTTCACTGTATCTCAGTGCACATGGTAATTGTGTGTGTGTGTGTGTTTGTGTGTGTGCCAGGTTTGGGGGTAGAGGGGGCGATATCTGTGTCTAACAAGTCTTAAAACACAAATTTCAATGGAAACTTCAAATTCTGGGTGTCAACATCTCTGAAGATCTGTCCTGGGGCCACCATGTCAATGCAATCACAAAGAAAGCATGCCAGCATACTTTGTCAGGAGTTTGAGGTGATTTGGTATGTCACAAAAGACTCTTGCCACATTCTATAGGTGTACCCTGGAGATAATTCTGACCAATTGCATCACTAGCTGGTGTGGAGGTGCCAATGCACAGGACAGGAAAGCTAAAGAGAGTGAAATCGGCCAGCGCCATCATGGGCATCAATTTACACTCCATCGAGGACGTATACAAAAGGTGGTGTCTTAAGAAAACAGCATTTACCTTCAAGAACCCTCCCCACCCAGGCCATGCCCTCTTCAAATTGTTGCCATCAGGGAGGAGGTATAGGAGTTTGAAGATGAGTACCCAGAGACACAAAAACAGCTTTGTCCCCTTGGCCATCAGGATTCTCAAAGGATAATAAACCACAGACACTACCTCATTTTCTCATCTTTTTGCACTAATTTATTCATTTTTAACATTTGCCCCTTTGATGCTGCAGCTAAACAACAGATTTTGTGCCATGTTCATGACAATAAATTCTGATTCTGAAGCTTTGTTGCAAAAAGATAATTGATGAAGCTTTCAAGAATAGCATAAAGGCTCAATCCGGAAGAACAGTCTGAGAAGGCAGAAGATCACCACACACCAGTTTCATCTCTCTAGTCCAATGTAATCTGGTCATAACCCTCTTGTAAGGAACTGTCCTCCTCCCTATTAAAATAATTGCTGCTGTCTGTTTCATACAAACAGGATCCTCACAAACTCAACCCAACCTTCCTTTACTCTGTTCTGAAATTCATTTGTATATTAAAAGAGTTTACCACCTAAATCAGGGAGCAGATTATGGGAATTGACTACATGAATGGGACAATATATCTATTAGCTCCATTTTGAGTCTGTTACCACAAGATTAACACAATTTTTGTTAAAATCAATACTGTGATGGTGGAGGTGAAAATAGTATTTTAAATTCTTTTGCAGTTACTTTCTGTTAGTACATTTTCCTAATTTGATGATATGTTGTTAGAATTCACTAGTTCAAAACAGTTGATCGCAATTACAATCACTGCTGGTCTTCTTGTAAATGTAATGTTTCACAGAAGGAATAATATGTTAACAATAAAACAGCAGTACACTAAATAGCAGGATGTATGATTCAATAATATTATACCCTTAAATCTCAATTTTATAAGGAAATACCTCTTTTATGAGTTTAAAAAAATGTTGCAGTATAGATAAAAGGTTTACCACTGCTTGCCTCCTTCATATAAGCACACTAATAAAAATATAGGGTAGTTCTTTCTCACATGAAAAAAAGGCTTCATTCTTATGTTTGGTATTGTATTTAAACTGAGCTTCTTTGGGTAGGTAAAAGAGAATCATGAACCAGTAAAGTGAAGAGAGGGGTTGTTCAATACTTTTTTTTTCTCAACCAATATTAATAGAGTAGAGCACCTGATCACTTTTAATGCTATTTGTGAAGCTTTGCTAAAGGTGATTGGTTACATGATTGTTTGGAATACCTGTGGTTAAGAAAGGTGCTGGATGAAGGCAATTATCTCTTCATTATATCTTATAATGAATGAATGGACTTGGTGACTAAATGAACATCTAAAAGTGGTCAAGAGCACTGGTCACAGATGGCCAAAATCCAACTAAAGTGAGTGGGAGACGCATGACTAAAGATAAGAAAATCAATTAGCATGTTGAAGAGTGCAAGATGTTTCAGAAATAGGAAGAGATTTGTAGTCAAGACACAAGTGGCCAACATCAGTCAGCAAGGGCAAAGATGATCTATCTTTGGCTTGGCTTCGCGGACGAAGATTTATAGAGGTGGCACAGTTGGAGAAGCAGTAGCACAATGCTGTTACAGAGCCACCTGCCTGTAAGGAGTTTGTACGTTCTCACCATGTCCGCATAGGTTTCCTCCGGGGGCTCTGGTTTCCTCCCACCATTCAAAATGTACTGCGGCTTGTAAGTTAATTGGGCGCCACAGGCTCATGGGCCGAAATGGCTTGTTACTGCGCTGTATGTCTAAATTTAAAATTAAAGTTAGGACATGGCAAATGAGTTTCAGTTGTACTCTTATTTATGAAGGGGGGATGCCATTAGCTTTCTCCGGTTTTCTTTATGATGTGCTCCCATTTTCAGTGCATTTTTCATTTGAGTGGGACTGTTACTTTAAGAGAATAAATCAAGCTGCAAACCTTGGAAGATATGGGAGATTGACTGTGAGTTGACAGGCTGGGGACAGGGTGTACGTAAATTCAATACTTCTAAGGAGAGAGGAAGTGCCTGGAGGCACAGATGTGGAGACCATGTGACCAACATATTAAAGCAACAGTACACTATTTGTTCAGATTTTAAGGAGAAATATCCTTGGAAGGGATACTGTGCTGAAGTGGCTTCATGTGGTAATAGATAATTTGTCTGATTTCTCCCAATAAGGAGAATAAGTGTACCACACTGTGACCAAAAAGGGTAGGCCACTTTGAACGACTGACACATGAAAGAGTTCTGGAAGCAGAGAAATACTGCATTTGGATTGTTACCATTGTGACGGTCATTTTGACTGACCCACAAAAGGGTTTTGAAATCAGAAGAAACACCACATTTCAACTGACCCACAAAAGGATTCTGGAAACTTTGGGAGAATCACTCACTTTGTGTCCCCTTTGCAAGCAAAAAGGGGAGTTTTAATTGCCACTCGTCTGAAAAGGACATTTCTCTGGAAGCACCTTGACAAGTTCACCCTAGTCTCTTCCACTTAATTTGTGAACTTCTTTGAACAATTTGAAGCCTGAGTGTCAATTTGGAAAGAAAAAAACTGCTGCCCAATCTAGATGTAAGGGCCTGAGTGCTACGGTAGCTCCTACCAGATGGCTGGAGGGAAAACAATGTTTATTGCCTTCCCACTGTATTGAGTGTTGTAGATATCCTTCATGGTAGGAAGAGAGCCCCCAATGATCTTTTCCTCTGACTTCATTATCCTTTGCAGGGTTTTGCAGTCTGAGGTGGTACAGCTTCCAAACCAGGTTGTACAGGATGCTCTCAATCCATCCTCTATAGAATGTAGTGAGGATGGAGGGTGGGAGATGAACTTTCCTCAGCCTTCGCAGGAAGTAGAGGCACTGCTGGGCTTCCTTGGTTATGGAGCCGGTGTTAAGGGACCAGGTGAGATTCTCGACCAAGTGCACTCCAAGGAACCTGATATTCTTAACGACGTCAACAGTCGAGCCATCAATGGTCCAGCTGAGCAAGGTCCCCTGGATTCTCCTGAAGTCAACAACCATCTCTTTTGTTTTATTAATGTTCATTTACAGGTAAGTAAATAAGTTTAAATAAATTATTTAAAGTATTAAATTATGGTTAATTAACAATTAAAATATAATTTTATATATAACACTCTCTGGGCTAATTTCTAATGCTGCTGTCTAGTATGTAACAGCTTAATAAAATCATGGATTAAAATCCAGAGCAGCTGGAGTGGAGAAGTGAGCAAATTATATAATTGAGGCAATTTACTGGAGGTAGTATGATAAACGAACCCTAAACCTAGGTGAAATATGGGACTTGGTTTGCAAGCAATATAATTCAGTTTGAGGCACTGATCGGGTGCTCATAAATTGGTTTAGGTATTGGCTATTCTTCTGCATTTCTCAGACGTCAATTTGGTGGGGAGGACGCACATGTATATGTTTGCCTGGATTTATGCAAGTGACCAAATTGGGAAACGTTGAAAAATTTATTCTTTAATCAAGTCTTGGGTGCTTCGTAGATCCAAATTTAAAAACCAATTCCTGTTTGAGATTTTCTGACAAAGTGTGACTGCCCTCACAGAAAACATTTTTTTAAAATATCCAATCTTTGCTACAGATTATAGCAGTAGCTCAAAATGTATAATATTCCGAGTGTAAAATTTCTGCAGTACTCCAGAGAAAAAAAAAGATCAACACCATCTTTTATAAAGATACACAAAATTAAAGCTGATTGTTGACTTCAGGAAGGGAAAACCAGATGTGTATGATGCAGTGATCATTGGGGGATCAGAGGTGAGGAGGGTGAGCAAATTTTAGGTCTTGGGAGTCACTATCTCGGAAGATCTTTCCTGGACCCAGCACATTAATGGCATTGTGAAGATAGCACATCAGCTCCTCTACTTCCTCAAGAGTTTGCAGATGTTTGATATGACATCGGAAAACCTGGCCAATTTCTACATATGTGTTGTGGAAAGTGTGCTGACTGGCTGGAATGGAGACACCAATACACTTGAGTATAAAGCCCTGCAAAAGGTAGTGGACACCGCTCATGACATCACAGGCAAAACCCTCCTCACTAATGAGTACATCTCCAGGAAACGCAGCTGTCAGGAGTAGCAGCAATCATCAAGGATTCACACCACCCAGCAATTGTTCTGTTCTTGCTGCTACCATCAGGAAAAAGGTAGAGGTGCCACAAGACTCGCACTACTCAGGAACAGCTGGTACCCCTCCAGCATCAGACGCCTCAACAACAAACTGAACTGAAGAGTCATGTGATGGAGTAGTGGCCGGTAGGGTAAAACCAGCCCTCTCCAGCAAAGAAGAAAAAATGTTAAGAAAATACAAAGTTCAATAAATATAAAATATAAGAAATAGAAGATAAAGTTGCAGAGAAGAGAAAGAAGATGGCACCTAAGAAGGAAAAGGTAAAAACAACAGGAAAATAATAAGAAAAGACACCAAAAAAGAAAGGAGAAGGCCTTACCTGAACGAAGGAACAGGGAGCCATGGTGGACAAGGGCACCCGATCTCCGAGGTTGGTGTCGGCCCTGTGAAGTTGCAACCCCCCCGACTCTCTGAGCCAAACAAAAGTGCGCAACTGTTCAAGCGCGAGAAGTCGTGCATGAGCAGTTGACAATCTAGCGTAAAGGAAAACACCGACGGGAGGGGGGCTCTGCTGAGGAGTGGGCAACCATGGCGGGACCAGCTGAGGGATGTCTGACATCAGGGCTCTCAGCTGGAAGATGAGGAAAATGGCAGGAGAGGGAGTGAAGTACCAGGTAAGAAAGAAAGTTGATGGGGTGAATGGCAAGAGGAATAGCAGCAGGAGGCTCAACAGATGAGCAGTTCAGAAGGAGAGGACCAACAGCAAGAGGCCAAGCAAGAAGAGAACCAACAAAGTGCGACAAGCAACTCAACAGAAAAATCAGAAGAGACACAGATACAAAGAAGAGAAGAAGAAGACACAAACACAGGTACAGACACAGAAGAAGAGGAAGAAGAAAACCAAGATCTGCACAGAGAAATAGAAGGTAAAACAGATGGACAGAATATAGATAAAGTTTTTTTTGAAGAACAAATGAGAGCATTAAAAGAATGTTTGTCATTAGAATTTAGTGCAATTAAAAGAAAAATGAAAAGAATAGAAAATAAAATGCAAAGATTAGAACTAGTCATGACAGAAATAGTGAAAAGAGTAGAAAATGTGGAAGAATGAGAAGCGGCTGTAGAAATTGAAGTAAACGACAAGATGAAAATTGGAAGAAAATGATAAAAAAATTAAAGAGACACAACAGTTGTTAGCTCAGAAAATTGATATGTTGGAAAATTATAGTAGGCGAAACAACATAAAAATAGTGGGCCTGAAGGAAGATGAAGAAGGCACAGATATGAAGGAATTTATAAAAGAATGGATCCCGAAGGTCCTGGGAATGACAGAAATGCAGGAAGAAATGGAAATAGAAAGGGCACACAGAACACTAGCTCCAAAAACACAGACATATCAAAAACCAAAATCCATTTTAGTAAAATTTTTGAGATATACTACAAGAGAAAATATACTGGAGCGGGCAAGGAATAAAATTAGAGAAGATAATAAACCATTGGAATAAAAGGGTCAACATTTTTTTTTTTACCCAGACATAAGTTTTGAACTCTTAAAGAAGAGGAAGGAGTTTAATACAGCAAAATCGATCCTATGGAAAAATGGTTATAAATTCATGTTAAGACATCCAGCTGTGGTTAAAATATTTATCCCCATGCAGCAAAATAGACTGTTCTCGGATCCAGAGGAAGCACAGGAATTTGCAGAACGTTTGCAGGACAGAAGGAAAGATGAAGAGATGTAATAAAAATGAAGAACGGCAATAAAATATATATAAAGATGTAAAAACAATGTATATGTAAAGAACTAAAGAAGGGAAAGGGTAGGGAAGGAAGTAAGGGGAAAAAAGGGAGAACTTTGTTATATGTGTAAAAAGAAAGTGTTTTCTTGGGGGGGGGAGAGAATCACCGTCACTACGAAATCAGTTGACAATTGAAAGCAGGATCGGAATCGAAATGGAAAGGGGAGTTGTTGTTGCCCAGCAAGGGATAAGGGGCAACTAAGGGGGGGGGGGGAGGGAGGTATTTGGAGTTAAGGTAATATTGGATGTGGGAGGTGTGAGAGTATTTTATGTTTTAAATGTGTTGTCATACATTAAAACAGGAAAACTGAGAGATCAAAAGTTTATGCAGGATATTTTTTTGAAGATTGTAGATACACAAGGAAATATATTGATAGGAGGGAATTTTAACCTTAATTTGGATCCAATATTGGATAGAACTGGACAAAAGACTGGCAAAAAGAATAAAGTGGCCAAATTTATGGTTATATCAATGCAGGAAATGAAACTTATGGATATATGGAGGAGGCAGGACCCAAGAGAGAAGGAATACTCATATTATTCAAGTAGGCATAAAACATACACAAGGATTGATATGTTTTTGTTGTCGGCCCATAATCAAGGGAGAGTTAGAAAAACTGAATATAAAGCTAGATTACTACCTAATCATTCACCCCTGTTATTAGCAATAAAACTGGAGGACATCCCACCAAGAACATATAGATGCAGGTTAAACTCCATGCTACTTAAAAGGCAGGAATTTAGAGTATTTATTGAATGCCAAATTAAAACATATTTTGAAATAAATACGGAATCAGTGAAAGACAAATTTATATTATGGGACGGAATGAAAGCCTTCATCAGAGGGCAGATAATGTTATGTAACTAAGATGAAAAAGGACTACAATCAGGAAATAGAGCAGTTGGAAAGGAACTGTAGTAAGTACAGAAAAAGAACTAGTAAAAAGGGATGATATAATGAAAAGGAGAGATTTGGCGGACAAAAAAATAAAATACAAAACATTACAAACATACAAGGTGGAGAAGAACATAATGAAAATAAAGCAAATGCATTAAGAACTTGGAGAAATAAAAACCACATAAAATATTAGCCTGGCAACTTAAAACAGAACAAGCTAAAAGAACTGTATTGGCATCAAGGAAAAAGGACAAACAAATTACATATAACCCAATAGAGATTAATGAGAATTTTAAGGAATTTTTTGAACAATTATACCAAACTGAGAATGAGGAGAAAGATGATAAAATAGAAGAGTTTTTAGCTAAAATTGAACTGCTGAAATTGCAAGAAGAGGAAAAAACAAACTGATAAAACCATTTAAAGTAGAGGAAGTACAGGATATATTAAAAAAGCTGCCGAACAATAAAACATCTGGAGAGGATGGATTCCCAATAGATTTCTATAAAACATTTAAAGAGTTATTAATTCCTCCTCTCCTGGAAGTAATGAACCAGATAGAAGAAACATAAAACTTGCCAGATTCATGAAAGACAGCAATAATTACAGTAATACCAAAGATGGGGAAGGATCCATTAACACCAGCATCATATAGACCAATATCTCTACTTAATTCAGGTTATAAGATAATTGTGAAATTATTAGCATACAGATTGGCCGATTGTGTACCAAAAATAGTAAAACAAGATCAAACTGGATTTATTAAGAAAGGACGAATAGCGGATAATGTCTGTAAACTTATTAATCTAATTCATGCAGTTCAAGGAAATAAGAAGCCAACAGTGGCTGTTGCTTTAGACGCAGAAAAAGCTTTTGACAGAATAGAATGGAATTATTTATTTAAAGTATTATAGCGGTTCAATCTACCAGAAAAAATATATTAATTGGATTAAAACATTATATAATGGACCATTGGCAAAGGTAACAGTAAATGGATATGTATCGAACCAATTTTAATTAAGTAGGTCCATTAGACAGGAATGTTCATTATCCCCCTCATTGTTTGCTTTGGCAATAGAACCATTGGCAGAACTGATAAAAATAGAAAATAAAATAAAAGGGATCAAAATAAAGGAGAAGGAGTATAAAATCAGTTTATTTGCAGATGACATCATAGTATACTTAACAGTACCAGAAATATCAATAAAATAATTACATAAGAAATTAAAGGAGTATGGAGAAATATCGGGGTACAAAATCAATGCAAATAAAAGTGAAGTGATCCCAATGAGTAATGCGGATTATACAGAATTTTAAAAAGAATCACCATTTAAATGGCAAACACAAGCAATCTGATACCTAGTTATGAGGTTAGATAATAACTTAAGCCACCTGTACAAACTAAATTATCAGCCACTAATAGAGAAATTGCAGGAAGACTTTGAACATTGGAAAGATTTACCGCTAACGTTGATTTAGGGAGGGTAAATTGCTTTAAAATGAATGTCTTCCCAAGGATACAATACTTATTTCAATCGTTGCCAATTCCCTTAAAAGGGAAGTTCTTTAATGATCTAAAGAGAATAATAAGGAAATTCTTGTGGAAAGGAAGGAAACTGAGGATAGCGTTAGATAAATTAACAGAGAGGTACAACCAAGGTGGTTTGCAGTTACCAAACTTTAAAAAAATTATTATAGAGCAGCACAATTGAGGTATTTATCAAATTTTTACTAGACAAGGGAAAAACCAGACTGGAATAAGATCGAACTAGATAAAATAGGGGAGAAGATACCAGAACATAAATTTTATAAGTGAGATGAAGAGCTTGTGCAATATAAAAGCTCACTAGTATTGCATCATTTACTTAATATATGGAAGAAGATCCACTTAGAAAGGAAAAAAAAACCTATTACCAAATACCAAAATTGTTATTGACACAAAACCCACTAATCCTTTTACAATAGATAACCTTTCCTTTAGAGAATGGGAGAGAAAAGGAATCAAAAGAATAGAAAATTGTTTTTTTTGGAAATAATTTATTAACATTCGAACAGTTGAAGTACAAATATGGAATAACTCATGGTACAATATTTGCATATCATCAACTGAAAGCTTATTTAAAGGATAAATTGGGAAACAGACTGAGATTACCAGAAGGAAGCAGCTTTAAATATCTGATTACAGACATAATGATAATCAAAAGATTTATAATGAGAATGTACATTAAGCTGCAAGATAAGGAAAATGATGAAATAAGCTATAAACCTAAATGAAAGTGGGAAAAGGATTTAAACATAAAGATAAAAAATGAAACAATGGAAAAGTTTTGCTCTGGAACTATGAAGAATATAATAAACACAAGGTTACGTATGATACAGTATAATTGGTTACACAGGTAATAGATCACGCCTCAAAAGTTAAAAGAATGGGATCCAACATTATCAGATAGATGTTTTCGCTGTAAGAAGGAAATGGGAACAACAGTACATGCAATTTGGGCATGTAAGAAAGTGAAAATGTTTTGGGAAGATCTAAATCAGATATTAAATAAAATCAAAAAATGACATACCAAAAAAATCCAGAGATCTTTCTTCTAAGTAATATAAGAAATAAGGAATTAGGCCTCAAATTGGATAAAGCACAAAAAAGATTTATTATGATAGCCTTAGCAGTAGAAAAAAAAATTATAATGTCAACTTGGAAAATGGAAGAGAGCATGAGAATACAGCAATAGTACATGGAAATGAATAAATGTATTCCATTGGAAAAAATAACATATAATTTAAAAAATAAAGTCACCTTATTTGAACAAATTTGGGAACCATAACAGAGAGGGCTTGCCTCAGACCTCCACCTCCTAAAATGATAAGAAGACAAAACTATTTGATCCAGTGTGTAAAAGTAAATGACACATTTTTCTTGTTTATTTTTCATTGTGTGATGACATTGTTTAATGGTTTTATTGTATTGTATATGTTGAATATTTATTGGTTTTGGAGGAGGGAGGGTAGGGGGGGGGGGGAAAGGTAGAAAATGCCACTGTGTATATTTAATGAGAAACATTTGTATATAGTTTGGTTGATATTTTTCACAGTGTTAAAATTTTTTTAAAAATTAAAAAAAAACAACAAACTCAATCAGGGACTCATTTAAGGACACTTACTTTTGCACTTTATTGGTCATGTATGTACTTTGACAATAAATCTGAAATCTGAACAATGGACTGGATTGATTAAAAAACCATCTAAAATAGATAGAAGAGCATTAGTCACAGCATAGGTCCAGAAACACCTGTTTTAATAACTGAGTTTTGTGGGAGACAAGATTTATCAATCCTTATAGTGGCTGAAACCTAATAAAATTATTATAATCTTCCCATATCATTTGCATCCTTGACAACCCAATGGCAGGTATCAACATTCCTATGGACATCATCTTGTTTGAAAGAACATAGATTTAAATTTCTATGAATCAACAAAAGCAGCTATCATTACTGGTTTCACTTCCCAAAATGCCCTTTTGTGAGCTCTAAATAAAACATGGAAGAAATAAAGATCATAGGAAATGAAAACAAGTGGTGACTTTTCTCGAATAGGGATTTCATGTACAACCTGGAAAAGTGTAAGTGATATGACAGAAAATGTTGCACTCTGATAATTCAGAAGGGGATGATAGCAAGAAAAATAACTTTCGAAAGCAAACAAAAGTGATTATAACTGAACCAAACTGTATCTTCTTATTAATGCATTGTCTGATCTCAGTGCAATCATTATTCTTCCTTTCGTGTGTGACTTTCACTCAAATAGAGTTGATGGTTGGAAAGTTAACTTCGTGCATCATTGCCAATTTCTTGAGTACAAATTATAAGGCAACAAAGATGCTACTGCTAAGGAAACTTCACGTTGCCATCCACATTACAATCTTAGTTCTATGCATCCTGCCAGAGGTGATATCAACAGATAATTATTTCATGGAACATAAGATCCATTTTAATTTTCATAAATCAATCCAAATCAACTATTTAAAGTCGAAATTGAAATACCAATTACTTCAACAAATTAAATAACATGTGTAGTGCGTCGAATGACTCAAAGACTTGTAGATTTAAACCAAGGCTTTTATTACCCAAAGACTGGAGTGTAGTACATCGAGGTCGACCAGTCCAGACTGTCCTGGATCTGGTTAGGTGCAGCACCTTATGACCTGACCAGTAGGTGTGACTACAGCTCTCAGGCATTCATTAGCACTATATACAAATATATAGTGATAGGATCCCATACTATTACAACATATTCAAAAAAAATACCTGAATGGCATTTGTGGGAAGGTGGATCATAACTGATTTTCTTTTTAGATCTCTGCTTCCTTACAAAGCTTAATGAAGCATTGTGTTTCAATGTAAAAAGGCAGAGACAGAATTTTACACAGACCTATAGATAATTCAGATATTTATCTAATTGGAATAAAACACCATTTGTTATTGTGTGAAACAGTTGATTTGTCAAAATAATCTTTTTCCTGCACTTGGTACCAGTTCAAGAAAATTGTCCTTCTCACTGGACTATTTCAACTGATGACAAGTACTTCAGAAGGAAGGTTGTGTTATTGGCAGGTAATATCCTTCAAAAGGAATGTTAAATTAAAGTGTTGTCTGGCATGATATAAATGAACAGTCAGATTATTTAAAAAAATGCATTATTCATAAAAGCACAACAAGTTTGTCTATTGCTCTCCGCAACATTAATACACTGTAAAAAGCCAATCAACTCAATATTCAACCTTTTTACTTCTTATATGGATCTGTATTTGCCCAAATTATTGCTTCCTGTTCTGATCACCATAAATGTGTCAAGGCAAAAGACCATGCAAGAAGGATGAACCAAGGATAAGATATCTTCATTTCTGAGAATAAGATTGGAAGCGAGCATGCTAAGGAGTGCTAAGATGATTCAATACCTTCGGAATCGGGAATCAGAATTAATTGTTGTGAACATACCACAATTTCTTGTTTTAGTTTTGCAGCAGAATTACATAGCAAATATTACAAAATAAATAAAAATAGTGTAAGAAAAAAAAAGTCTAAGTAAGACAGGGTTTGTGGTTCATTGTTCATTTAGGAATCTGATGGCAGAGGGGAAGAAGCTGTCCTTATGATCGTCTTCAAGCTTTATCCTAATTATACCAGAGTGAAGAAGCCATGGCCTGAGTGGTGGGGATCCTTTAGGATAGAGGCTTCTTTGTTGAGACACCACCTTTTGTAAATGTCCTTGATGGAGTGAGGTTTGGTGCTTGTGATGTTGCAGGCTGAGGTAACCACCCTCTGCAGTTTTTTTCTTATCCTGAGCATTGGTACCTCCGTACCAGACAGTGATGTTACCAGCCAGAATGCTCTCAAGAGTCTTCAGTGACATACCAAATCGCCTCAAACTCCACACATATATAGGCACAGGTAAGCCTTCTTCATGATTCCATCAACATAGAGGCTCCAGGATAGATCTTTGGAATGGATGACATCCAGGAAATTGAAGTTCTTGGGCCTCTCCAATGCTGGCTTCGTGATGAAGACTGGTTCATGTTCTCCTGATTTCCTCTTGAATGCCACAATCATCTCCTTGTTTTTTTTTAATGTTGAGTACAAGGTTGTTGTTGTGACACCACTCAATGAGCTGATCTATCTCCCTCCTGTATGCTTCCGCATTGCGATTCGTAATTCTGCTGACAACCGTGGTGTCATCAACAAATTTGTAGAGAGCATTTGAATTGTTCCTAGCCACAAAATCATGGGTGTAGAGTGAGAAGTGCAGTGGACTAAGCACACATCCTTGAGATGTGCCTGTGTCTTGTTTAGTTATTCTTCAATTATTTGGTTTGGTATGGACAAGAAGGGCTGAGATTGCATGTTCCAATGCTGTAATTGTTATATGGTTAGTACAAAATGAATAAAACTGGTCTAACTCTTATGCAAGGAATCCAAGTAAATTTTATGGAAAGTTAATCAAAACCTTTATTGGAACGTAGACAGTTGAATTGATAGAGATGTTTAAAATTATGAAGGGAATAGATAGACAAGATGCAAGTAGACTGAGAGCAGGGGAAGTTGAAACAAGAGGACACAAGTTGAGGGTATGAGGGCAAAATTTTAAGAGAAACATTAGAGGATACTTCTTCACTCAGAGAGTGGTGGCTGAATGGAATAATCTTCCAGAGGAAATAGTTGAGGCAGAGTCAATTCTTTCATTTAAGTGGAAGCTGGATATATACATGGATAGGAAGAGGTTGGAGGGTTATGGGCGGAAAATAGGTGGGGGGATCTAGCGGAATTGTTTGAGTGAACCGGTTTTGGCTTGAACGGCTGAGTTGGCCTGTTTCCATCCCATACTGTTATATGGTTATATGGTTACTTCATGTGTCCATATCCTTTGAATGCAAGCTGCTGCGTTTCTACCAGATTTGCTATGATGGTGTCTACCAGGTATTAGTAGTGATGAGAAATGACATCGAAAGCACTTATTAATAAATTATTTAGTATAAAAAGGTCAAGGGATCCTCACTGTGAAGAGAACTAGACCTGCTACTGTTCAACTTGAAGTGGACCCTCCATACTCCTTCTTTGACTTCTGAATGTGATTCCAAAATCCTTTTGCAGATGTATTAGATTAGAGATTTTTTAAAATTCTGTTCCCAACCACTACCTTTTTGCAGACATCAATCATCTTCCACCACACAATCAAGGCCCTGTTTCCTTACCAACTTCCATTGCTTGGGCCCATCCCAAGAAGTCACAAACATTCCTCCCAAAATGCTGATCAGTTCCTCTATGGAAAAGTCTACTGTTTGCATATTGGCATCATTAGTCACCACAAAACTCAGCAGACTGGAGTGAAAGCAAATCATCCTTAAACCCAAGGAACTGCCAAAAGTGTCAAAGAGGATCAGTTTATTGTCCATTTTGAGGTACAGTAGATTCTCAGCTACTTCATTTGGGCAATCTGTCATCACATTATATCACATTGTTGAATAAATATAATTCAACTTTCTTTTTCTTTTTAAAATATTGTTATTGAGTTTAACATAACCATCCATAGACAAAATATTAAAAAGCAAGACAAAATAATAACATATGCATTCCATCCATTAATATTAATTAAGATTATCTATTAAGGTAATTATACATATAAATCAATTAATTACTATTACAATGAATCACAACATATCTTAATAAGATCTATAAAAACAGATATTACACTAGATAATTATAATTAAACCAAAAAATGCACTTATCTAAAAGGAAAAATATGAAAAAAAACCTAAAACTAAAACTAATCTACTCCCACCCTCTAATCAAGGCTACCAGACTTGTAATTGTTTTTTTCAGATCCACCACTCACACTTAACACAGCAGATGGCTTTGAACCATCATTACTTCTTCACTTTAGAAAATAAATACTCTTAAATTAAAATGTCAAATTTCTATTAACTATGTTTTTAAAGAAGTAAATGTCAAAGAGTAACATGTAACCTACCATGACAAAAAAAAATTGAATTCAATTAATTAAGAAAGCATCTGAAATTAAATTCAAAAATCAAGTCCAGTTTGTTGATCATGAAACTATTCCAAGGTGCGATATCTACTGATCAAATGTTAAAGTTGGGTAAAAGAACATCTCTTATTTTAACATTCAAAACTAGGCTTAAGCAAATGAAACAAATAAAGAAGAATAAGATCTAATTTTAAATGTCACTGGATAAATATCCTATATTTTAAATATCTTATTAGTTTGAATTTGTCTATTTTATGATGAAGAGTATATTGTTTCAAATCTGAAGCTCCTCTCATTCCCAATAAATCTGGAACTGGATGAAGCCTTTAGTCTATAGTTCTTCATTCAGGCTAATTCCATTGTATGTGATATATTGCGCCTTGCACTGGCGGTAGGAATCAACTCAAGATTAACTATTTTAAGTTTTATGGTATACATCTATTGTTTCAAACTTTCCTTTATTTCCTTGTCCACTGCTGAACCTGAAATTAGTGCAGTGAAAGAGATGTGGATTCTGACTTGTAATTCACATCTTGATAGTTCTCCCAGCAAAGTACATGTGGTTAGAATGTATTTTCCCTTATTTCACCAGGCCCTATGTTTGTCAGCAGCTTACATTAATATATCAATAGAGGCAATAAAATCACATTATGCAGTACAGAAGGACACCAGTAATATTGAAGATAAATATAGCTTGTGACACATTTAACTGATTACACAGTTCAAACAGGGATTTGCTTAACTAACCCTCAATGTCCACTTACTCAATGTTTTTAATTTATAATTATTGTCACATGCTCCCTAGTTATAAGCAATGGGAATTACAGTAATGTCAACTATTTCCTTCTGTTTCAACAAAATCTATTAATTCAAGCTGGAAGTACCCCATCAATCCCTTCTGCCAAATATGATTACTTTATTGTCTTCAGTATCAGTCGTTTTATCCTGCATGAATGAGATCACCAAATTAGTACCAATTAACACTAAATGAGGCACAGTTTTCTGAGGTGGATATGTACTTTGAAGGATTAAGTATGAAACAACTAAAGCACACTGATTTTTTTTGATTGTGAATCAAGGAGGTGCATTTCATTATATGATGATCCCAATATATTATTGAGTAGAAAACTATTTGGTCTATCGTAAATTATCCTATAATCCCCTTAAATTACTTCGGAAATTTTGGATACCTTTTTTTTCAAAGTACTTTATGTTAGTTTTAACTTTACAATTTTTTTAAACTTTAACCAACTTTTGCAATTTATTTTTTTTAAATGCTGAATTTTTTAAAAAATCATTAACTTTTGTGCATCCCTCATTCAAAATCTATTCAAACAAAATTAATTCCCAACCAATGAAGTGAGGCTTGCTGATTTGTTCTCATCGCCTCCTGCTTTTATACCAATGGTTAGACTTCAGGGTGTTACCTACTCAATCTCTGTGCATATGTTTCTTGATTATTCAACTAGATGCAGTCAAAAGTTAATCTGTAGAGGACATTGTGCAGTTTGATCACCATTTTCTTTGACTTGGATTTAAATATTGTGTTCAATTCATTCAAATTCTAGTAGCTTTGTTAATTTTTTTAAATTTTGACTGGGTATATTGGGTATTAAATCTAAGGCACTTTAAACTTTCTACTTATTTCAATGCAACTCTGGAATACACAGACCTCCCCCCTCCCACCCACCCCACACTTACATTATTCAGCATAAATTTTATCTGAATTTGTTTGAGTTATGGATAAGTTTTTCAAAATCATTCTATAATTGAAGGAGTTACCTCCTACTTTGACATTACCTGTAACCTTGACTAATTAGCACAGGTTTCTGAATCCATGGCATTTAGAAGCAGCAATGGTTTTAACATTGAGCCTGGAGGCATTCCACTCAATGCTCCCCCACCTAGCTCAGCAGGACTCCTGTAACATGTATTCATTATTTTATATTCTTCTGCCACTTGACAAAATGTTTGATTCTTTCTCCTTCTATTTAAGGTGTTACGCACAGTGTTCTGAAAATCACTGAAAAATCCTCTACTTGCTTTCTCTCAACATCTTGAATAAGTCTTTTAATAACACCTCTCTGACTTATTTATTTCTGTGAATTCTCTCTGTTTGGGAAGTATCTTGGCAACTTAAATAAAGAAAAGAAAAATAAGCTTATGTTGCTAAACCAAAGGACTTCAATTTTTATATCCATTCCTCCTTAATGTATACAACTATGCTGTTTAATTTCCCCAAAAATATACTTTATACACAATAAATTATTTACTATAGAAGAGAACCATTAAAGACTTTTTTCCATTCATCGCGTCAATCATATTGATACATTCTCATCATTGTACATTTTATATTCTTCTCTCCATACTCTATTACCACCACTGTGACACCTTGTCATTTCTCTCCCCACTCAGTTGGTGATAATTATTGAGACAGGATTTTCTCCATTCACCTTAACAAATACACCCATAGTTCTCCCCAACCATTTTAATTCATATAGCCGACTGCCAAGCAATTAATTTTTTTTATTGTTTTAAGGTTTTAGTAAAAATATTTTAAGTCTAAGTTTTACCATTGTCAAAATAACAGCTCTCTCTAAGCCATGGAAATGTAGGACCTGTAAAATGGTATCGCAATCATAAAGGAGATAGATGGTACAAATCAGGTCTGCTGTGGCTTTTCTCAGCCATGTTTGCTGAAAAAGAAACATATTTGCTAGACCCCTACTCACTTTTTAGTTCGATGAAGTTGGACATTGGATTGCAGCAAGTCGTGGAATGCAGGGGAGAGTGGCGAACAGGAGCCGATTCGTGTAGATGCTGTAGATTTGTGAAAGACTCAATCGCTGAAGAAAATGGAGGGGTCAGGCTGTTTGTGTCATGGCAGCGGTGGTTTTCAGACTTCTTTGGGTCATCTCTGGGGTTTCTGGTATTGAAGGATGAGGACTGAAGGTGAAGCAGCAGAACTGGTGAAGCGTCACGATGCAACTGGGAGCTGTGGAGCCATGCCAGAATTGAAGGACTAAGAGATGCTTTATCCTGGTCCTTGTGATGAATATAGAGGTCTGGAGGTTCCTTTGTTCTGGACCTCATGGTGACCGATGCCAGAATACAGGATGCTCCTTGAAATGTGACTGTCCCTAACGCCAGTGTACTTTATGACATCTGGTACATAGGGAGTCGTTTAACCTGACTTAGGATGGTGATGCAAGTAATCCGCAGGGGCCTCAAAGATTAGGGAAAGCGTTCTTCTCCATCTGAATGATGGACATTTTAATATCTTGTTGCAACCTACCATGTCTAAACTCTAGTAACTAATAGTATAGTACTGTATTTTTGGGCAGGTTTTGTAACTGCACACTAAGATTTTTTGAGTGTTTTGTTGCTAGTTTTACTAGACAATGACAATAAAGTGAATCTAAATCTGAATAATGAAAGTGTCTTTGTGAACATTTGTCAAAAAATCTCTTATTGCCTGTATTAACCTTTAATCAAGAGTGCCTTCTGGATCACTGATAAAATAGCATTCACCTGTTGAATGCAAATGTGTCTTTTCCTCTCAAGCAATAGCATTATTGGACATTACTGGATGACACTATTTAGCAGAAATTATTTAGATAATCTGTAAGAGCCAGTTGAATCAAGAAGAAGACTCCTGGTTTGTTCAATCAATAGAGCTCCCACTGCAGTATGAATGGTCTCATATAGAGGAGAGTTAAACTTAGAAAATACTCCTCACTCGTCCTTATACAGGTTGACTGTCCATTTATCTCTATAGATGCTGCCTGATCGGCTGAGGTCTCCATCCCTTTGTTTTTTTATGTTCCAAATTTCATCATCTGTTGTCCCTTATATCTCCAGCCTTCTCTGGCTTTCTCTTCAAATAGCCCAGGAGTACAGGATAGCATTATGCTAAACTATTACCTGTAAAATCTCCAAGACCATTTGAACTGGGTCCACACTGATGGAATGATTTGCAAAGGCTTTTGGATTTTGTGCAAAGACCTTGATCATCACATTGGTCCCAACAAAAACACTCTGGTCTTTAAAAAGTGCTTTAACATCATTAAAAAAATACAGGATTCTTTCAGTTTTCTGCTCATTCTTAAGGGGAATGAAGAATTACTTTGATGTGAAAAGCAATGCCTCAATGACTACTTATGATGGAATGAGATTATGCCCCACTGCATTGGAAGTGGAGAAGCTGTAAAGGCCCCACCCAGGAAGCAGGATCACAATTTACACAGAAAGAAAAGAGAAACACAGATACTGGAATATTGAACAAACAGAGAGAAGATGGAGAGTCTCAGACAGCAGGTCAGTCAGTATCCATGGGTGGAATCTTCAGTCAAATTTTCAGTCCTGGACCCTTTATTGAGAAACATTGACTGTCCATTTCTATCCCTGGTCCCTGGATGCTGCCTGACCTATTAAGTTCTTCTTGCTTCTCATTGTTTACTCCCATTTTATGCAGATTTTTTTTTCTGTATGAGTCAATAGCGCACCTGTGTCCTGCAAGTAAAGACCAGAGTTAAGATAGGAGTGTTCCACAGGACAAATAATTACTTTCTGTGATTTTAATCAGTTTCTGTCAGGCAGAATTAATTCAATTTCTCTTTTAATACTAATTTATATTTTGATTAATGTGATCAACTAATTGTTGTTAATGAAACTGAAACTAAGGGAAAACAACTTATTTTCTATAAGATGTTTTTTCTCCTCACCTGTGTATTGTGAGGCATTCAAGTGACCTCATCTTCATTAATATAAAAGGGACATTATGATGAATGTTTGCTTTTTAAATACTGTATATTTTTTTCTTAGTTTACAACAACACACAGACATCAACAACCTACTTTACATTGTCTTTCTATTTACTTAAACTAAGATTGCAATATTGTCGAAGCGCTTAACTCTAGTGCATGTACCAACCGAACTCCAATTCGTTAACCCACTATACATGCACCAACCAAAGACTTGTGCATGCACACAGAAATCTAGATGCCTGCGCCCAACCTATAGACCCCGGGATGCTGATTAACAAGTAAGTACGAAGAGAAGTCACATGATGGAGTAAAGACTGGACCTATATCGTGTTATAGTTTGTCAAATACAATATTTGATTTAAAAAGTTTGCTTTAAGACTTAGGTACTCCTTGCTCATGGGCAAAATTCTGACTTAGGTTCATTTCAAGATACGATCAATCTTTTGGTTTCAATTATGGTCGTAAGTCGAGGAGTACCTGTACCTAAAAGTGCTGGAGTAACAGAGCAAGGCAGACATCAGCCATGGAAAGAAAAAGGCAGTGCATGTTTGGACCTGATTTTCGGGAGTGCCAAAAATCAGACAGTAACTGAAAGGAGAGAATGAGAGGAGAACAGGCTAGCAGGTGATAGATGAACATAGGTGGGAAGGTGAAAAGGAGAAAGGAGCTGAGTGTTGATAGGAGAGAAGTGGGCAGAGGGTGGAGAACAATTACTTCCTGATAGGAATAGGGATGGGACTGGGGAGCTGGAGGAATGGATGAGGGAAACTGATAGAGTGGAGGAGTGAGTTAATGGAAAATGGAGATCAAAATTGATGCCATCAGATGCTACAGAGTCAAAATATCAGGTGTTATTCCTTCAATTTATGAGTAGCTTCAACCTGGCAGTACATGAAGTAATGGACAAGCATGTCAGTGTGGGAATGAGATGTGGTTCATCACTGGGAGATTCTTGGTTTTGAAGGTGCTGAATGAAGCAATCTCCCAACCTGCATCCAATGTCCCCAATGTAGAGATGGTGCATTGGGAGCACAGACTGCAGTATATAATCCCAACATATTCACAGATGAAATGTTATTTCATTTGGAAGGACTGTTTGAAGCCCTGAATGGTGGAGAAGAAAGAGGTGTTGTAGTCTAGTACATCTTGCAGGCACAGCAGTAAGTACAGAGGGAGGATGGGGGCAAGATATGAATGGATGAGGGAATTTCAGAGAGAATAATCCCTGCAGAAAGCAGAGAGAGGAGGGGAGAAGAAGATGTGTCTGGTAGTGGGTAGTGCTTTGGTGATCTCCTTTGTTCTGTCTGCTGCAACAGCATAGATTCCCAGTGGCCATGGCCTCATGTACTGGCCACTTATAAATTGAAAGAACAACACTTTATATTCCGTTTCTGCAGTCTCCAACCAGAGAGCATCAATATTGATCTGGTAATCATCTACTCTCTTGCTTTTCTTCATCTATCTACCTCCAGCTCCCCAGCCCCCTTCCTTTCCTTCTCTTGTCAGCAGACTATCTTTCTCAGCCCTCAGCCCTCGCCTCCATTGCCTCTCAACCTCTTTCTCTTCTACCCTCCCATCTCTAACCACCTATCCCCTGTTAGGCTGTTCTCCCCGTAACTGCCCACCTCCACCTTCTTTGTGAGGTGACTGCCTGATTTTCGGCATAAATGAAGAAGGGCTCAGGCCTAAAACATAAACTGCTTTTTGCTTTCCATGGTTGCTGTGTGACCTGCTGTGTTTCTCTGGCAATTTTTGGCTCTGCACTGGACCTCAGCATCTGCAGATTACGCATTTACGTTCATGTCTAAGACTACTAGGTTTTGACTCAAAAATTGTTCTCTAAAGCTTCAAGGAAAATGTTTGCAATGTTGTATCATGAAAATTAAATTTTACCCATTCGATGGCCTGGAGGGATAATGTTAATTTTGTCATTCACTGAAAATGGCTTTTGGCAAATTGACAGCCCATTTTATGTCTTGCTGATATTCTCATTCTCATTCAACAGAGAATTAAAATTAGGTTGGTTCTAAAACCAGCTTGGCGATATCACTAAATTGGAAACATTGTATATTCTGTGGATAGAAACATTAAATTTTTAAAAGTCATGAAAACTATGACTGAGATTTTCATACAAATGAATGTGAAGACATTTGCTTTGAAAGTAAAATCACTAGAGAGGCTCCTCAATGGCGTAGGAATTCAAATTTGCAAATGATTCAAATTACGTGGTTACCCTCCACCCACCCCCCCCCCCAATTTTAAATGAAGTTATGGATAGACTGATGTTTTTAAGTTAATCAGCAGAGCTTTTAGGATAGGTGGGGGTTTTTTTAATCCCATTTTTTTCAAGTCCAGAACTTAGGGTTAAACCCTAAATATTACCTTTCATGAGCAAAGTCATAAAGCAATTTGCATGCAGAGATTTTGAAACCTCTTCCACAAATTCAATGAAAGATAATTCAATTGGTTAGTTTTATTCTGAGATTAGTTGACTTTCGTTAACTAAATAGATGAAGAATACAAGGGAAAGCATTTTATATGGAGATAGTTGACAGATAAACTATGTTCTCTGAAAATAGTATGCAAAATCATGAGGGGAATAGATTGGGTGAATGCAGAATTTTTTTTGACAAGTGTAGGGTAATGCATTACCAGAGGACATGTTAAGGTGAGGGGGTGGGGGGAGAAAATTAGCAGGAACCTGAGCAGTCATATTTCTTTTTGCACACTGGGAATAATCGGTGTATGGAACAGGCTGCTCGAGGAGGCAATTGAGTCACATACTATTTCAACATTTAAATGGACAGATACATAATAAGTTATGTTGAGAGAGATATAGGCCAAATGTAGATTGGTGGGATAGTGAGGTTGAGCCATTTTAGTTGTCATAAGCATCTTAGGTTGAAGGGTCTGTTTCCATGCTCTATTACTTTATAACAGAGTGATGAGGTTAAACAGAGTAACTCTATTCCAGTCTATTTTGTTGCCCTGCACAATCTTCATTGGATAAGAATGGGTTGAGGGATAAGGCCAAGTACAGGCAAATGGAACGGACTCAGATGAGCAACTTGGTTGGCATGGACAAGTTTGGCTAATGGGCCTGATTCCATGCTCTATCGCTCTACGACTCTTTGTCAACAACAACCTCTTACTTTTGAGCCAAAGTGTGGGTATGCTCAGAAGATCCATAGACAGCTGTGCAACACCAGCAACACGAGGCACTTGTGGCAAGAGATCAAGACCAATAATAGATCAGAAGACAATCTGGCAAGTTAAAGACAATGATGGCTCCCTTCTGGACAGACTGAACATCTTTGATGAGAAGAACAGACTGATGTCAAAGAAAGCTCTCTATCCCTTTGATGAATGGGACAATTGTGCACAATTGTGGTTGAGGTGAGGAGAACTCTCAATGATTATGAAATTCTTTGAGCATCTGGTGTTGGCGACACTGGAACCATTTCAATTTGTCCACTGTTGATGTTTAACCTTGTCTCTTACTTCATCCTGATCTATCTGGAGAACAACGCTTTATATACAAGGCTGCTGTTCATCATTTTCAACTTGGCACTTAATATGATTATTTTCCAGAGGCTGGAGGAAAAGCAGTCCTCATTGGGACTCCACACCCTTCTCTGTAACTGGATTCTGGACTTCCTAATAGAAAGACTACTATAATAAACAATGCTTTCATCGCCCTTTTAAAATTCTGCATGAAGTGCTAAGCATCCCCATTAGTACTCGGGTGGTAGGGAATAGACAATATGTGTTGCACATTGTTGTTTTGCAGGAACTGCACGAAAACATCTGATACAAATTGAGGTCCATTGTCTGAAACCAATTCTATGGGTAATCCATAACCTGAGAACACACCTTATAGTCTCTCAATTGTCTTTTCCCTTGTCGTTGCAAAACAATTGGCCATTTGGAGTGCGCATCAACAATAATCAGAAGGTTTTTCCCCATAAATGGACCAGCAAAATCAATATGAATTTGGTGCCATGGTTGTGGCGGCCATTTCCATGGGTTGGCTTCTGCTTGGGGAGATTTTGGTTGCATTTCTTGGTGTCTCCGAACCCTCTGTTCAATGTCCGTGTCAATCAATGGGCACCAGTCATGCATATGTGCCAGCGCCTTCATCTGGAACCATTCCTGGATGAGTGGTGTGGAGTTCCTTTAGCAAAGCCTCCTGTTATTTCTTGGGAATGATAGTTCTTGTTCCCCCACAACAGGCAACCCTCTTCAATCACTATTTTGTTACACTGCATATTAAAAGCTTTCAATTCGAATGTAATACTGTTAGCCTTAGGCTCTCCATTCAAGGTGAAGTACAGAATCTTTGACAATGTGGCCTCTTTGCTGATCACCTTAGCTGAATTGGGCAAGTGCTGCAGTTGTTCTTGGTTGATAGGAGTGGCTTCTGCAGGTCCAATTAATATACACTTCAGTCTGTTCTCTCACAGGCAGAGGTAAGCATGATAATGCATCAGCTTGGCCATTCACAATCATATGCCACGAGCTTCATGCCCATCTTTGGAAAGAAAAAGGTTGAGAATCACTGCTCTAGACTAGATTGTTACTGAAATATTTTGCTTGAGAAAAATTGTCATTGGACTATTTCCTTTGGAGCTATGAAACACCACACAACAAATCAATTAGGTACTATTAAAACAGTGGTTTTCAAACTCTTTCTTTCCACCCACATCCCACCTTAAGCAATCCCTTACTAATCACAGAGCACCTATAGCATAGGGTACATTTAAAGTGGTATGTGAATGGAAAAAAAAAGGTTGAGAATCTTTGATGTAGGTATTGGTGGAATTGCTTGAGACCAAATATTATGGCCAATCCTTCCTTCTCCACTTGCACGTAGTTTTGTTCACAGACTGTTGGAGAGCGGGAAGCATACGCAACTGGTTGTTCCCTTTTTTTTTGGTGACTTGTGATAATATTGCACCTAAACCAACAGCCAGGGTCACTTCCTTGTCTAGGTTGTAGTGAATGAAAGCATTGTCCCTTGAGGACTGCAGTTTCTTCAAGCTATTAAAAGCTTGGTTGGTTTCAGCATTCCAACACCATTTCTGGACATTTTTTTCAACAATTGGTTGAGTGGGTTGCAAAGCGTTGACATATTAGGGATGTGTTTTCAATAATAATTAACTAAACCTCAGAATGATTGCAACTCAGCTTAATTCAATCGGCAGGGTGCACTGCGAACAGATTCAGTGCCAGCTGTACCCATTCTGATTCCTTCATGGTCAATTGTAAATCGAAAATACGTTACTGAAGATACCATAAATACACACTTGTCTTGATGCAGTCAGATTTTAGTTTGTTATAGCTGGGCAGGACATTTTTCCAAGTTTGTTAGATGCTCTATGTCATCAAAACCCACAATGATGATGTCATCTAGGTAACATCCAACATTGAGTCTTTGCAATAGTTTGTCCATAATGGCTTGAAATATCGCTGGAGCTGATAATATTCTATATGGCATCTTGATATAAGTGAACAATCCGAGGTGAGTGTTGATATTGAACATACTTCCTCAATTTGGGATCCAAATGGACTTGACAATACACTTGTGAGAAATCTAATTTCATGAACTTTTTCCCACCATTCAGACTTGAAATAATTCTTCCGCTCTCAGAATTGGATGTCCGGGAACTTACAGGGCTTGGTTAATTGTGTCCTTATAATCACCACAAATTCAAATTTCACCACTGGGTTTTCTGATTGGTATAATAGGAGCTGCCTCACTGTACTGAGGTTTCTTTATTATTTCTTCACTTTCTAATCTGTTGAGTTCCATCTCAATTCCTTTTTTGATACCAAAAGGTAACTAACTACCTTGGCTTAAACAACTTGTAATTTGACCTGGACTCCCTGAATTGTTCCCAGATTCTTCCTAAACACTGTCTGATACTTCTGAAGCACATGTTGCAGCTTTGTTTTTTTAATCATCAACACATTGTTCACCACACCAATTGCCTTTCAATCAAGCTGGATGTGCACCAACCAATGCCTTTCAAAGAAGGTGGATCCTTTTGTATGTACAATGTAGAGAGGTAGTCCTTTTTTTGTTGTCTGCCCATTATACTTGGTCCACTTTACACTTCCCTAGCATTTTAACTTTCTCTCCTGCAACTGTCTTCAACACAATGTCAGACTGTTTCGTTTTAAATTTAGGCAGTAGTTTTTCATTCAGATCTTTCAGCATTAATGACACAGCAGCTCATGTCGAGTTCTATGTGGACCTGTTCATAGTTTTTAAAAAATATTTTATTCATTAGAATACAAAGTAATAACCACAATTACAAAATTAAAATATTAACAAATCATCAAAAAAGATTTCATGGTTACATGGAAAAAAAATCTAACAAGAACTACAAAGAATCCAAAAAAAAAACCTAATTATCCCACCCCCTATCTACCCTCCCCTGAACCAAATCCTACCTCCCTACTCCCCTAAGAAAAAAAAACAAAGAAAGAGTTAAGGAGAATAACTTAAATCATTCATTCACTATTCAATGTGGAGGTCCACCTGCATCCATGACCAGTCTCAGATTTTCAAATTCGTATAATCCAAATATGGGCTCCAAATCTTTTTAAATACATAATATTTATCCCATAAATTATAAGTTATCTTCTCCATTGGTATACAGGACCTCATTTCTGAATGCCATCTTTGTAAATTAAGCTCCATCTGATTTTTCCATGAAACAGACGGTCCATTCTCTTCACCATGTGCTCAGCCTGCATAATGTCAGTATTATAATGGCCATTTCAAAACCCAGTGCTATCTCATATATGCAGATTTGATGTCCACATATTTTTGAACTCAATCTTTGTTGGGCATAGCGGTCTGCTAAATGGATCACCAATTTGTCTCTCAAAGCCTCATCCAAGAAGTTACCAAAACTTCATGTCTCGGACAACTTGCGCAATTTAGCCAAATATTGACTGTTTTGCCAGTCTTTTGCTTTCTGGTATAGAATTTTTATCTTCCAGTGGTTACTATTGGTTTTGAGGACAGATGGTCTCTGACAAGTTCACATAACTCTTTATAAGATTTGTTATTTGGTTTTACTGGTGCCAATAGTGTTTTGATCAGACCATATGTTCTGTTCCTCACCCTGCTTAAAAACAACGCCCATTTTTATTGCCGGTTTCAGAGTCTCTCAAATCATGGCCAATGTAGAACATGTCGAACCTATTTACATAATCATACCAGTCTTCAGTTTCTCTATATTCCCCAAAGCATTCTTCTGCCATTACTTATTATTTAGTAACAAAGTAAATCTGCTATGTCAGTGCTGTTTATTCTCACTCTTGTTGTCTTCATCTCAAGTTTCTTTTTTCATCTTGACAAACTTGTGCTTTCATTCCATTGCAGCTTGATATCATCCCAGTCATTGTTTTTGCCACAAAATTCTCATCTCTGACATCATCTTTTCATGAAATCCCATATATTGTGTTCGGAATGTAGAATTTTTTTGTTTTGATCCTCATTGCCATTTCTGTTGTGTATTTCTCTTAAAGAATCACCTCATATGAGAGAAACAGTAAGCACTCTTTATTCTGATCAAGATGGCATGTAACTGAAGAGAATACGAATGTAAATCCTTTTATGATGTAATGTGCATTCCCATAACACTTTATTAAGTAAATATTCTTAGCCAATACTTCAGGATTGAGGTCTTAATCAAGGTATGAGCAAAATGTAGGCAGGCACCTGAATAAAATAGTGGGGGAGAGGGGCAGAGGGAGAAGCACAAGCCCATTGGAAAGAGGTAATTGTGGATAAGGGAGGGAGGGCACAGCAGAAAACAAGGGGAGGGGGGCAGCTCTCTCCTTTGCTTCCCAAATATTTAACCAGCAACCCTCACCAAAGTCAATGGAGTCTGGGGTCCTTTGCCTGGTCTGCCTTGGTGTGGTATCCAAATGGCAATTCCAGCAAGACTGAGCTCCATGTTAGGTGCAAAGGTTAAGCAAACTGTCAGATCTGAACCTCTGAATGCTTTGGTCAATTCCAGATTTGTTCAGATGTCAGGTTCTGACTGCAGTTTCAATGGTTGAATGGCAGCAGTGCCAGCTGAAATTAACATCATCTTGACCTATAGTCTGTGTGATTGTGTGACACATTTGTAATTTGAAGGTCACACAGGCTTTTCTAAAAATAATGCTTCAATACCCATTTTTAAAATCTGTCAAAAAGAAAATCTTTGGGAATAAAAATACCGTGGAGAAACTGTAAATGGAAATAAAAATAACAACAGATGCTGGAAATGTAAAACATAAACAGAAAAGTATTCATCAGGTCAGGCTAATATGTAGGAAGAGACATGCACTTAACATTTCAGGTTGAAGATACTTTGTCACAACTGGAAAGGAGAGAAAACTGTCAACTCTCGCTCAAATTATTTAGAGCCAAAATATTTGCTACTCTATTATTTACATTCTTAATTTTAGCAAGGCCAAAGGTGAGAGAATCTTGAGCCATATTTACATTGTAGAAAGATCTTTAATGGCTATGGTAGCTCATTGACGCTGGTGGTGAAGTCAATGTGTCCTGTAGAACCAAATTACGACCATGAGTGGGAATGATTTACAGTTTGCAAATGAGAATGTGCATGCACAGTTGCAGCTGACCTTCTCTGGATCTATTGGCATTGTCTTTTGATCCAAAATGTGAGAATTTGCTTGGTGACAAACCCTGGCATGATGCAAGATTGACTTGTGAGTAGTCTAGAAAACCCCTTTGAAACAGATGTACAATTGAAAATATTTGAATTCTGAAATGTAATTAATTAATTCACCTGTGTCTATCTGTGCCAGGTTTAGCCCTATACAAGTTTATCAGGAAGATTACGCAGCATAACTGCAGCAAAGTCACGGTACATAACGGAATTAAGTGAGACTTCTAAAATTGGAGCTCAATCAGAGGGGAGTAATTGGTGAAGAATGGCCAACAAGTTCAGGAATTTAGAATTCATCAAGGAATTGTCAGCATTTTCTCACAAATTCTGTCCTACAAGTTCTCAGTCCGACTTATTTACTTTTTATTTGACATTTGCATTGTTAAGATTCTGATCAAGGACATTTCCCATAGCCAGAGAAGATGAGGTCAATGAACCATAATGATCATTCATTTTTTCAGTCAACTCAACTGTGTCTGATTGACGCACTGGAGTTTAAAGAACAGAAAATTATTTTTTATATATCTGTGACTCATGCCTTTCATCATCTTCATGAAATAATATCTTGTGGATATTATCTAGTGAGTGTCAGAGTGTCAAAATTAGGGTTCTGGTTCTGATCCAGATTGTGGTGGCTCAGGTCAGCAAGCTAATTGGAACAAAAAACAAATTAATGAACAGGATTGACCAGGTGGATTTAGGAGTGGTTAAGTTTGGAATTGATGTATTTTGCAGCCTTTAGAGAAGTTGTCTTGAAATTGCAGATTCATCCCCTTCATTGTGAACATCCTCTTCACATTGTAAATATACCCTTAGGAAAGGCAGTTACCATAAGAAATGTTGATTGCTCATTTGGAACACCATTGATATGCATTTCCATATTTATCTTTGGGTATCAAAAAAAGTTTTTTGAATGCATTAACAAAAATCAGATTAAAAAAAACTAAATTAAAAATGTCAGATAACAATGACAAGATGTACTCACTAGATATTTCACTTGTAAATGTGCTGCAGTCAACTACTACATCTGAAGCTCCCATTGTAGCCTCCTCTACATCAGAGAGAGTGGATGAAAACTGGGAGATTGCTTCATTGAGCACATTTGCTCCGAACACTGCAAAGATTGCAAAAGGACAATTTGAAGATGTGTTAAAACATTTTTGCAAGAGTCCAACATCTGGGCAAATACAGTTGGAGCTGAAGAGATTAGATATGGAAATGGGACTTAAATTAGAAATAGAAGCAGGAGTAAATGAGAGACAAAATAGTTTAGAAATGGAAGCAGAGGAGAGATTTAGGATATGTGAGTTAGAAAAAGCTTAGAATGGAGAAGGAAAAGAAAGAAGTAATGCCCCAAAACCCAACTCCAGGTCTTGGTGGAGAGTTTATAGCTAGCAGAGAAATTAGGCTAGTTCCACCATTTGATGAAGCCAGAATAGACAAGCATTTCCAGTATTTTGAAAAGGGAGCTGTGAATTTGAACTGGCCACCATGCTGCAGAATGTGATTAGGGGAAAAGCTCAACAGGCTTATTCTGCCCTTAGAATTGCACAAGCTGCAAATTATGATGTGGTAAAAGAAACAATGCTTAAGGCCTATGAACAAGTCCCAGAGACAAACTGACACAAGTTCAGGAACTTAAGGAAATCCCCAACCCAATCGTACACCGATTTTTTTTTTCCATGTGAGAAGGTTGTGTGCTTTGACCGGTGGTGTACTTCCAGGAACATGAATAATGATTATGATCAATGGATGGAATTAATAATAATGGAAGAAATTAAGAGATGTTTCCCTGATGTTATCAAAGTCTATACAAATGAGAAAGAGTGAACAACTTAGCAGGAATCTGCTAAGAGAGCAGATGTGTATAACTTGTAGGTTAAGTTTAGGTGGTAGTCAAGTAAAATCTTCCACAAAGGTCAGACAGATAGTCCAAGTAAGGTAGTAAGTAAACTTAAGAGTAGTAATAGATCCAAAGATAAAGAGAAGGCAATAAGAGTAAAGCCTTCAGGTCCTTGTTACTACCACAGAAAGACTGGTTATGTGATTGCCAGTTGCCCTGTGTTGGAGAGAAAGAAGGAAAGAGAGGTAGCCCCCACTGCTTGCATTCAGAGTAAAAGGAGATCTAATAAACAGGAAGGATTGAAAAATATTGATAGGGATAAGGAAATATTTAAACATTTTTGTGACAGAAGGTTCAGTGTCAGTCAGAGAAGGGTCAAAGCAAGTGCCAGTAAATGTCCTGAGAGATACAACAGTGGCTCAGTCACTCGTGCTAGAGAGTGTCTTAGATTTTGGTGAGGAAACTGACACAGGTGAGATGAACTTGGGTATTGGGAGAGATAATGAACCTATGCCTTTACACCTAGTAGTGGTAAGATCAGACTTAGTCAATAGATTGGATATCATAGGAGTTAGGGAAAACCTGCCAGTGGACAGAATTGCACTGTTACTGGGTAATGACTTGGCAGAAGGTAAGGTTGTTCCCACAGTACAATGGCTAGCTAAGACAGTCAGTGAGGTGTCCGAAAAGGATTTGGATATTTACCCCACCAGTGCGATAACCAGGGCAATGTCTAAAAAGATGGTGAGCCCAGATAAGGCTGTGGAAAAGATTGTAGCCCGAAACACAATCAATAGTGGTTCAGAAGAGGTTTGCAGCAGAATTGACCTGGTTAAGACTGAGAAATTCTCTATCACTAATCTCAGTTGTGATAGTAAACTGAAGAGTCCAGAACTGTCATTGACTAGACAGGAGTTGATTATCAGACAAAAGGATGATCCAGAACTTGCAGAGGTAAGGGATAAGGCCCTCTCGGTAGAAGAACTAAAGAAGGTGCCAGCAGAATATTATGTTAGGGATTAAGTGCTAATGATAAAATGGAGATCACCTGATATTCCTGCCAGTGAAGACTAGACAGTGGGGATTTTGGTAACTAGTGAATACAGAAATGAAATTATGACTTTGGGTCATGGCATCCCTTTCAGAAGCCATCTTGGGGTGAATAAAACTGTAAATAAGATCACCAAACAATTTTATTGGCTGACCTTAAGGAAGGATATTGCACATTTTTGTAGGGTCTGTCATATCTGTCAGATGGTTGGTAAACCAAACCAGGGTCTACCAAGGGCACCTTGCTTTTAGTGAACCATTTTCCAAGGTAATTTCTTAATGTTTTTGTCAGAGTCACAAAGCCCTTCAACTCATGTCTGTACTAAAATCAAGCACCAGTTACAGTGATCCTACACCCATCCCAATTCTTTCCATTTCCTCCTACTCCAGATCCAAACACTCACCTACATATTAAGCCAGCGACCCAGATGTCTTTGAGATTGGAAGGGAAACTGGAACATCCAATGCAGCTACCGGGGGAATCTGCAAACTCATCAGACACGATGATTGAACATGGGATGAGGCATCAGTCCATTCACTGAAACACTTAGCTACTCTCCCAGCTTCAATTTAAGCAATGCACACATCAAACTATTGCATTCAAAAATGATTTTTCCACTTAACCCATTTTTTAAAAATACAAAACCGTCCTGCAAACAACCCAATATGAATTTAATTTCTATCAAGAAACAATTGAAAAAGCCACTTGCCAATCAGAAAGGACATGCTTCCAGAGAATTACAGTATATGAACGCATAGCAAAGACCTTGCATTAAATCAATGGTAAATCCAATCAATGCATTCTCTTGTATATTTAAAAGAAAAACACAGAAAGAGGATTATTTAGAATATTTAGGCCCTTATGGCATACAGTTTAATCATTGGTAATGTGAGACCACCACTATATTTTTATCTTTTTCCCTTAATACTATTAGTGAATAGAAATCTTATCATTCTCAAATTTAAAATTAACTGTTGATCCAACATAAACTTTTATTTGCAGAAGGATTTACAATTCCAATAGTTTTAGCATGTAAGAGTGTTTGCTTTCTTCTTTCAAATGTCTGAGTTTCATGAATCGTTTAGACTTTTACATACATTATGTAATATGAACTATTAAGTTCATTTGAAAATTTGAAATCTTGAATATGATTTTGAATTTGCAAACTGCAAATGTTGGAAACTGGTGAAAAAAAAAGCCTGAAACTTTTGGAGAAGCCTAATGAGTCTGGAAACATATTAGGAGAGGAAAATGATTGTTGAAGTTTTGTTTCAAGATGCCAGATAAGGGTCAAGAGTTTAAAAGAGGGATAGCCAGTATGAAGAGATGAAGGGGAAGGAATGAGACAGGGGATGGGAAGTACTACTTCAATCCCAGTAAGGAGTTGTGGTAGATGGGTCCAGCTGGGGAAGGGGAGAGGAGGGAAGGGGGATGATAGCAAAAGAGGCTGGGAGGTGATAATCATAGACAACAAAGAGCTGCAATTTATGGAATCCACTGAGAGAGGAAGATGATGAGTGGAACTAGATGAGGGAAGGCTGATGGTCAGATGGGAACAGTAGGAGGGAGGAAAGGGAAATCAGTGGGAATGACTTGTGGTAATTGAGAGATGAAGACATGTGGGACAAGGGAAAAGAAACTGTTAACAGAGGGATGAGAGATGGTGAGTTTATGACAGCACTTTAGATTTACAGATAGAAAGAAAGTGTCTTGAGGAATGATGTGTTAGTATTATTTTGAAAGAGCTTTGACAGATAATTCTGGTTGTTGCACAATGCACCATTGTTCTCACCTTTCCTGCAGAACTTGGGATATTGAAGAACATCTTTTGCTAAATCTAGAATGACAAAATAATGTACTAAGGTGTTATTGATCATGGCCACAGTGGAGCATTGAATTCCCAGTTATCACCCAAAGATTGGGATGCTCACTTCCTATTTATGAAGGATATTGTGTCAATTCATACAAAAACAAGAAATCATATGGGTATTGTTGATCTAAAATGATTTTCACTTTTGTGAGACTGGAATAATTTCTTTTTAATGGTGGTGATGAGATTAAAAATGGGAGGAAATGGTCTTGGGAATGTAACGTATAATTCTTTGGACTTTATACAGGCTTATTATCTGAACTTTTTCAGTATATTGAAATGATTTAGTTAGTGGACTGTATGGAAGTGGATAAAGTTACTTGCTTTATAATACAGTCCAGCTTCGATTATGTAGAACTGAAAATCTGATGTTAGTGAAGTCCCAGCAGCAGGTTGTAGCTCAAAAACTCAGCTACTGGTAATGTGGTCCCTGGGATGGAGGTGCAGAACCTGAGAGAACTGCATTTTTAGAAAGCAATAGTTGACTGTGGAAAAGAATGAAGGTAAGGACTCCTCTGCCAACATAATACGAAGGTGGTGGTGGGTGAATACAATGCATCCTTGGTGCTGATAGCATATCTATTGTACCGTACTGAAAAGCCAACTAACCATATCTGAATAGAAATCAGAGAACGGCAAAGCAGCAAGTTTTTTTCTTCTCTGAAAAAATTGAACTGAATGATAAACTGTGAAAACATCCAACTGAGTTTTCTAAATTAATTTTCACCTTCAGATTGCTTGTTACTTTTGGTTACTTATTTCACAATGGGTGATAATGAAACAGACAATAGAGTAAACACGGTGAACAATCAACATCATTTAATAAGAACGTAAGAAATGGGAGCAGGAGTAGGCCATTCAGCCAGTCGAGCCAGCTCTGCTGTTCAATGTGATCATGGCTGATTTGATGATAGACTCATCTCCACCTACCTGCCTTTTCCCCATATCCCTTAATTTCCTTACTATGTAGAAGTCCATCCAGCCTTGTCTTAAATATATTTACTGAGGTCACCTCCATTGCTTCAATAGGCAGTGAATTCCACAGATTCACCACCCTCTGGGGATAAAACAGTTCCTCATCTCTCTCTTAAATTTACCACCCGGAATCTTGAGGCTATGTCCTTTAGTTCTGGTCTCCCATACCAATGTAAACAACTTACCTACCTCAATCTTATTTATGCTTTTTATTATTTTATATGTTTCTATAAAATCCCCTCTCATTCTTCTAAATTCCAGTGATACAGACCTAGATGGCTCACTCTCTCCTCATAGGCCAACCACTTCATCCCTGGAATTAACCTGGTGAACCTCTTCTGTACTTCTAAAAACAGTACAGTACTTTGTACAGTTGCAGCATAACCTCCCTGTTCTTCAATTTAATCCCTCTAGCAATGAAGGCCAACATCCCATTTGCCTTCTTGATAGCCTGCTGGACCTGCAAACCAAATTTTGCAATTTATACATAAATACATCTTGTAATCACTTACCATTTACATAATATTCTGATCTTCCAATTTTCTTTCTAAAGTGGATAACCTCACCCTTGCCAACATTGTACTCATCTGTCCACTCACTTAAGCTCTCTATATCTCTCTGCAAACTTTCCATATCCTCTAGGCAACTTGCTTTTCCACTAAATATCATGCCATCAGCAAACTTAGATACACTATGCTCATTCCACTCTTCCAGATCATTCATGTACACCATGAACATTTATGAGCTCAGAACTGATCCCTGCAGCATTCTGCTCACCATCGATTGCAATCAGAAAAACAACCTTGTACTCCAACTCTCTTCTTCCTATTGGATAACCAATCCTCTATCCATGCTAATACATCATCCCCAATTCCATGCATCTTTATCTTCTGTATAAATCTTTTATGTGGAACCTTGACCGAATGCCTTTGAGGAATCTTGATAAACAATGTCCACCTGTTCCTCTTTATCTACCACACTCATTATATCCTCAAAGAACTGAAGTAAATTAGTCAAACAGGACTAATGATCCTAATGGATCACTATTTCTTCTTTAATGATAGCTTCAAGTATTTTCCCAATTACATTTTAAATTAACTGGCCCATCATTCCTATGTGTTTTGCTGACATCTTATTTTTAAATATAAAATAATGGCCTGACATTCACTCTCTTCCAATTCACTGGGACCTGTCCAGAGAATTTTGGTAAATTATCACCAAAGCTTTTGTCCTTATAAAAACTTCTATTGTCTGTTGCAATATTTTTGAGCAAATCTTTTCTTATAGTCTACCTTCCCTCTCTTCATTGCTCTCTTTGCGGTTCTTTATTGCTTTTTTAATGTTTTCCCAATCTTCTAGTTTCCCACTGCACTTGGAGGCATGAGCTTTTAGTTTGATGTCTTCCTTGATCTCCTTAGCGATCCAAGGCTGGCTTCCCCCACTCTTACTGTCCTTGCTTTTAACTGGAATATCCTTTTGTTGATCACCGTGAAAAATCTCTCTGAGAGTTCTCCACTGTTCCTGAACTGTGCGTTCATACAGCCTGTGCTCCCAGTCTACTCTAGCTTACTCCTCCCTCATCCTCATGTAGTTTCTCTTGTTTTGGCCTAAAACATTTATTTTAGACTGAATTATTGTACTCTCCATTTGTATGATAAACTCAACCACACTGTTGATCACTCTTTCCAAGAGAACCCCTAACTACAAGATCGCTAATTTTACCTGTCTCATTGCACAGGACCAGATCCAGATCCTTTATAGGTTCAGTAACATACTGTTCAAGAAACCCATCATTCAAAGATTCAATGAAGTTCTCCTTAAGGTTGTCTTGACCAACCTGATTCACCCAATCTTTGTGCATGTTAAAGTCCCCCATGATAACTGCTGTTCTATTCTTGCATGCCTCCAATTATTTCTTGTTTATTGCCTGTGGCACTGTAATGTTATTATTGGGTGGCCTATAGATAACACCGACTAGTGATATTTTTCCCTTTACTATTCCTAATCTGTACGTAAATGGACATTCGAGCCATTTTCTCCTTCGATCTTACCTCATCTCTCACTATTGCGCTGATTTCATCCTTAACTAAAGCAAGCCACCTCCTTTATCTTCCTCCCTGTCTTTCTTTATTATCTGATAGCCTTGGATATTTTCTTCCCAATCCTCTCCAACCTGCATCCATGTTGCTGTAATGGCCACTAATTCATACTGATTTGTGCCACAAGTTCACTGATCTTGATTTGAATACTACAGGCATTCACATAAAGTGCCCTTATACTCATTGTGCTTTTAAAATCTGGTCACCTTTTCCTCTTTAACACTTCTTTTAACCCCTTTACTGTTTTTTTTTATTTTTTAACTTTTGCTTCTACTTTTTCTACACTCTTTTACTTCATCCATCCCTTTCTAATCTGTTGAACACCCCCCCCCCCCCTACTATTTAGTTTAAAGCACTACCCACAGTCCTAGTTGTCTGATTCGCTAGGGTCCATGTCTTATCATAGTTCAGATGGAGTACATCCCTTTCAAACAGTTTCTTCCTTCCCCAAAACTGGTGCTGATTTCCCATGAATTGGAACTCACATCTGCCACACCAATCCTTGAGCCACATATATAACTTTCAAATCTTCTGGACCCTGTGTCAATTTACACATGGCTCATGTACTAATCCAGAGATGACCATCTTTATGGTTCTGCTTTTTAATCTGGTCCCTAGCTCTTCAAATTCCCTTAGCAGAAATTTGTTCCTCATTCTACCTATGATGATATCCACATGGACCATGGCAACTGGATTTTTCCTCTCCCACTGCCAATTCCTCTGCAGGTCAGATAAGATGTCCTGAACACAGGCAGCAGTCAGGCAACACAGCCTTTTGGATCCATGTGACAGAGAACTTTGTCTATTCCCCCAATTTTACTGTCCCTGAATACATTTCTCTTTTCTCCCCCCTCTTGAATGGCTTCCTGAACCATGGTGCCATGGCTAGGTTGCTCATCCTTTTTACAGCCTCCACTCTTATCCACATAATGCTGGACTTGTGAGATTCACAAAGCATCCAAAAATGGACTGCACTTCCCCTCAATTTTTAGGGATGCAATCCAAACCAAGGGACAAGCATCTGAGTTGTTATTTAAGAGACCAGGAATTCATTCCTATTATTTTCTAGATGGCTAATTTTATATACTACAACCATCAAAAATTTATCCCTGTTAAACAGCCATGTCCTCATGAATATAATACAATTTGATGCAACATTAAACTAGAGGAAAACTTTAACTCCAATGGCATAATTCACAATAGCAGAGATGTGTTCACAGAGACTTTTGGTTGGTGAAACAACATTTTATAGCTATCTCCACTCCATTCCACATCATCTAAGTTTGATTCCCCATGGGCTTTCTGATTTATAATGAGCTCACCAATACTGAAAATATTCATGGTTGAACTTTACACATGCTGAGAATGGCAAAATGGCAGGGTTCCTGCTTCAGATTGTTATCCAATAAGCCTTGGTGGAAAGCAAATGCCTCTGGAATGTCACAAATTAAATAATTAGTCTTGTCTCATCAAAGCACAGACATCAAGAATGATCAATTATAAGCACGGAGAAAAGTTCTTTTGACTTTTTTAGTTCTTCAGTCATGCAATGTCAGTATTACCTTTTGCTGGTTACTCAATGAGAAAGGCGATAATGACAGGCCTTCAAGAATAGCTGCTGTGCATTGAAGATACTCCCACATATATGTTTGATAGGAGTTGGAGGGATTTTGAGTCAGTGATGAAGAAACAATCATATACATCCAATCATATACAATACTAATATGAGGAAATGTTATCCCAACCTTCGATGGAGTTAGATCTCATTCAAATCCATTCCTGCACTCCATTCCTGCTGGGGGATATACATTAAAGTTGCTTCTTGCTTGTGAAACAGTTAAGATTTTTTTTTAAAGTTAAACAGGAAAAATTTGCTCATACCTTGACAAAGGTCTCAGGCCCAAAACATTGGTTATAATCCCTTTGCTTCTTATAATGCTAGGTGACCTGTTGGTTTTCTCTAGCACTCCCTGTATATTGCACAAGATTTAAAGGAACACCATTTTGTATTGTCCAACATTAACATCTTACATTTTCAATGACATTCATAAAAGTAGTTTACCAATACAGTATTTTGTGAACAAAAAATGCTATTGGCAAAAATGCAATTCCAGTATTTTGTTAAATGTCTTTGTTAGTGAAATATAATACTAACATCCTTAAACAATGGTGATTCTATTGAGAGCTATATTGCTATAGAAATGTGTTTATTTCTACCATACAAAAAATGATTCACTTATAGTGAGCTTCGATATGTCAGTCATTTCCTTGTACATTCTCCAAGAAGAATAGCATTTTGTCTGAAATAGTTTTCTCCAAAGAACTGCAAGATTTCTGATCATAAAGATACACCATTAAGGGTTAATAGTTCAATGTTCCTGAACATTATGCTATACAGACATGTTTTGTGGTATTATGTTTAGCTTAAAAAGACTGATATAATATATGAAAACTTTTGTTGACTTATTATTTGTAATTTTTTTGTCTGATTCATTGATATTGGACCCAGTCCCCAGGAGAAATGAAGCAGACATCTGCTTCAGACTAGAGTATTTAGAAGCACCCTGGCCTCTTCCTGAAAGGGAAGAGGTCAGCTTTGAGTGGAGAGTGCTGCCTAGAAAATCAGCTAAGCATAACAAACCCTCATTTATCATCTGTTTATTTCAGCAGGGAGTGTGATAGTCATCTATCATTTCACTCTGTGAGGCTTTGCTAATCATTTAACTGCAAACAGACAAAAATCACAGCAAAACAGTAAAAACCACTAATCTTAAATAGTTAGAAGTTGGCTTTTCTGGGGGCTAAAAAATTGAATGATATGCACTAATTCCTTCCTGTTAAAATATATGTGTACCAAATTCAAACAAAATTATTTTATGCTGATCATCTGGAAGAGGGAACTATACTATTGTACACTTCAACTATTTAATGTAGATTTGAGCATTTATTGTTTACTTTTAATTCCATTGATGGTCCATTATGAGCTGTTCATTTTGTAAGTGGAACAAATACTAATTAAACACATTGGTTGTTGCAATCATTAAATGTGAAGATCATTGCAATTTATTTGTCCAGCTTGCTTTCTCTAGAAATAATCATGAGAAGTTACAGGGTCATGTGAAAATTCTGGCTAAGATATTTGGAAAGCTATCAACTATTAATTTTTCCTGAACATTCATAGAAAAACATTTGAACTAAGTTTAAATATAAATAGAGTTTAATAAATTATTACAATTCACAAGTTTCCATCAAAATAAATCTCAAAGAAGCTTAAGTTGATTACAAAAGTACCTGGACCGAATTTCAGAGACCCTGTTTGACATAAACATTCAGAGGTAAATTAGCTTTCACTGGAATGTTTGTGAATTCTAGAGGTTGACTTGAGGATCTCACTTTTTCTCTGATCTCTGCAAACTGATATGCATTCAGATCTGAAAAACAATTGCCATTGTCTGATGGTCATTGCAGCCATCTAAATGCTTAGATATCAACGCTTAACTAAATGGTTGTGAACATCTTTGACAAGCCAATGTAATTACTTGTGCCTGGTTCATTGCTCTGTATCAAGTACCAAATATTGTACATGGAATTAGTATCATCCAGTGAAATCTATGAATCATTATAGAATAGAAACTAAAGTGGCATATAGTGAGGGGACCAAAAGAAGCTGAAATCAATATCTGTAGATATGACAATATTAGTGGTTTTATCTTTTTGGCTTGGCTTCGCGGACGAAGATTTATGGAGGGGTAAAAGTCCACGTCAGCTGCAGGCTCGTTTGTGGCTGACAAGTCCGATGCGGGACAGGCAGACACGGTTGCAGCGGCTGCAGGGGAAAATTGGTGGGTTGGGGTTGGGTGTTGGGTTTTTCCTCCTTTGCCTTTTGTCAGTGAGGTGGACTCTGCGGTCTTCTTCAAAGGAGGTTGCTGCCCGCCAAACTGTGAGGCGCCAAGATGCACGGTTGGAGGCGATATCAGCCCACTGGCGGTGGTCAATGTGGCAGGCACCAAGAGATTTCTGTAGGCAGTCCTTGTACCTTTTCTTTGGTGCACCTCTGTCACGGTGGCCAGTGGAGAGCTCGCCATATAACACGATCTTGGGAAGGCGATGGTCCTCCATTCTGGAGACGTGACCCACCCAGCGCAGCTGGATCTTCAGCAGCGTGGACTCGATGCTGTCGACCTCTGCCATCTCGAGTAATTAAAAAATGCTGTTGCATCTCTCCACTAAAATGCCAAGATGACTAATATCATATATTTTATATTGATGGATTGTGTGTGTTTGGTGCCAATAGGAATAATATATTGGAATAACCTCAGTGGAAATCTTTAATATAATTTCTTTGCAATCAGGTTTGCTGGTATTTTTCTGGCAAGATTATACATTTTCACAGTGTTCTCTGTTATTTAGCCTAATTAAACTATTATTTTTAAAAATTTTAAATTGAAATATCAACATACAGCACAGTAAAATGCCATACCTGTGCCACCCAATCCACCTACAACCCACGTACGTCTCTAGAAGGTGGGTGGAAACCGGAGCACCCTGAGGAAACCCACGCAGACATGGGGAGGACATATACACTCCTTACAGGCAGTGTGGGATCTGAACCCAGGTTGCTGGCATTGTAACAGCATTGCACTATCGACTGCACTAACCGTGCTGTAAAACATACTGATATTTCTCATTTTTGCCTTCTCAGAAATGTGACTACACAACAGAATGGATATATTTCATCATCTCAGTTTGATGCTTGGAACGTTGCCTCAAGAGTTGGGGTATATACAAAGCAAACAGTAAGTAGTTTAGGTAACGGAGCATATCATGTATCAAAGTATACATGTCATCTTATTCCATCCAGTATTTGAAAGAATGTTTTGCATAAAAATAAAACAAATAAAGTTTTTCATTTTTGCAGAATTGCATCTGATTGGAAATCGTTACCTTATTTTCTGCTGTCAGCAAGAGTGTGCATGTTCACCTTAAATGATTTTTCTTCAACAGTTCTGATGAAGATATTCATTTTCTAATATTATCCTTTATTCATTTTTAAATGTCATTGCCTCTATGTAGAAGTACAGTTGATTAAAATGTTATATGCTTTATTCTTCTAATCACCCATTTACTGCACAAAGGTAATTAGTCCGTCTGCATATCTTTGTGTGTGCATTGAGGTGGAGCAGAATAATTTTCCCAAATTTAAATGAAATGTCTTTCTGCATTGTGTGCATAAAGAAAAGCATGTTCTTTTTCAGCATATGGAGTCTGCGGTATTTCTTTCTGATTTAACAAAACTGGACTTTCCTTGGGACCAATGTGCCCATGAAAAAAATACTGCATTGAAAACTCAGCATGGGTTTTCAAAATTTGTGTAATCTATAACAAACAGGATATCTAGTTTCAATCAATCTGTGGCCATAATGCTATTTTCCCAGCAGCTCCTTACTTTTATTTTTTAGATAAATACGGATCTTGAGCTTAGATTCCCAATGCATGGGATGCAGTTTGGGTACTTTAATCACAAAACAAACTGCAGCACCGAAACAGGCCCTTCGTCCTATCTAGCCAGTGCGAAACAATGAGACTCCTATGGTATCATCTCTCCAGATAGGTGTCATTTCATTGTCGTTGCATGAGGGACAGCTGTGAGAATTCACTCATCTTGTAATGAGCAGCAATGGTAACTTACATTTGTTGCACATCTGCATTTGGTCAATTTACCAGACTTGTGGACGTGCACAAGAGACCTCTCTGGGACAGCTTATAATTTCAATAATATGCAACAGATATTTATATTCTCAACAGGCAACAAAACCATTTCTAGCATCTATGTATGTAACTGCCTAGTGAATAAGTGGTGTGACTAGTCATCAAATGGAAGATAATTGTGCAAGTACATTCTGTGGGTGTGATGCCATTAAGACTCTCATGTTTGTGAATATCACGTTGATTTATTGATGTGCAGATGAGAAATAAATCACAAAATATTAAATTGCCTGACAAACTTTGGCATGAACTCACTGTCTCCAATTCAGGTGACTGGAGGCAGAGGTTTAATAGAGGAGGGGACTTCAGGCTATAAATGCCCCCCAACTAGCAAAAGGAATGAAATCTTTCTACAAAATGTGTTTATGTTGCATAATATGAAAACACCCAAAAACAACATATAAACCTGAATTCATAATTATTAATCGGTTAGCCAAATGACAAGGCTTAGGAGCCAATGTTCACATAGAAATTGATTTTGTGCAGTCAGAATAAATTATTTACAAGGAATGGCAAAGCCATAAATGACTCTACCCATCTGAACTTGACCTGAGCAATTTTGTTGTCAGCTAATGTCCGGATACACTTCAGAGCAAAATCATTACTTAATGTCATGCATATGGGCTATGGGCTTCACTGGTTTGATAGTGAGTAATATATTTTGACAGATTCAAAGCAGTGGGTAAAAGAAGAAGAAATTATTCAAACAATGCTAAGAGGAAGTTACATACATATTAAATGTGGAAACGAAAATTCATTGAAGTCCATATGTACACAATTCACATGTCAGAGGTTAGAGCTCATTTATTTGGCCTGCTGATTAACCATTTCTGCCTTGAACACCATTATAGCTAATCCTGAAGACATTTTTGACTAGATATGGTTTATCTAAAATCAATGTACTCCCTCACTTTCAACCTATGCGACTTAGGTCCATCCACACGTATGAACAATTAAAGAAGAAAATAAGAAAAAAAAAAATTTACACGGTTTATGTTATATTTGACAAATTATAACAGGAATACAGGGCATGTAAGAACTAAAATGTGCATACTTTTTAATTGGTGTCCTGGGGTCCATAGGCTGGGTGTGGCCAACTTTATTTCTGTGCGCATGTGCGAGTCTTTGTAGGCGCATGTGTGAGAGTTAAGAGCATGAATTCAATATCGTCAGGGCGCTTAATTCCAGTGCATGTGCCAAACGAAGTCCAATACGCGAACCCGCCACACAAGCGCAAAGAATCATGCATGCAAACAGGAATCAAGATAGCAAGAAGGTAAGGATGTACCAGAATGTGGAAAGATTCGTGAAGGTTGATTGACAAATTCAGGAAACTTTAAGATATTATCATAAAATCTACGGTGAAAAAAAATTTGATTAAAAAGTTTGTTTTAAAACTTTGGTACTCTATGCATGCGGGCAAAATTTCAACTTATGTCCATTTTAAGATATGACCGAACGTTCAGTCCCAATTATACTCGTAAGACGGGGAGTACCTGTATTCCTCTCCTTTACTGAAAATGTAATTGCTTGTTAGTGAATTGAGAAAATATGCTGAAAAGGATTACAATAATTATTCATGATCACCTTTAGTGAGTGTTTGCTTAAAAAAAACCCCAGTATTTGCATGTTTCATTTTTAAAATTCAGTGACTGAGCATTTTTAGTGCATGGAAAGACTTTCAAAATGTGTTGTTTTTGTGTGGAGTATATGTGTTGGGCTATTGAAGGAAAACAAATGTAGAATTTGCATGAAATAGATCTGTCATTAAAAATGTCCAAAGCATGGCATTCATAAATATTAGTCCAGTTAACTTTTGAATGTTCCTCAAGGGGGCAATGTTTATCCGGATGATGAAAAATAGCCTTCTGCTATGTCACTTATATGACCAATTCAAAGTGAGTTTCCCAGCATCTTATTGTATAGTTTTTTTTTCCTTTATGTAGATATCAAGGGATACAATATATGCAACAAAAAATATTTTAAATAAAGGAAAATAGCTATAAAAGCTTTGAATGTAAAGAATAGCTTTTGATTTTATCCAAAACATTGGTTTATTTTATAGATTATTTTTTCCTCTATGATGAACTAAAAGGAACCCTTTTCCATATCTAGCTACTCACGCACAATGATTACTGATCAAAACCATGAATCATTTGTAATCAGCAAAACAAACTTAAAATCTTAATTAAATGGATATTATTTGAGGATGTATAAACATATTAAATTTGCTCAAAAGAAAATTAATGGATGTTTGGAATCAAAACATGCTTCATATTTTTCTTTTGCAATGTCATCAGATGGCAGTGTTTATACTGTTATCGTATATCAATTTCCAGCACGTTTACTCCATTACACCTGAACATTCTGAGTTCAATCCTCTTACCCAGTCTGGCTTGATCCATTTACTCTGCATTTGATTTGATGTCCCACAATGATCTACAATGCTTTGCCTGAAAAAGTTTCTTCTAATCTCATCACGGAGATCTAGACACTCAGGTCGAGAGGGAAAAACAACTAGCATCCCTAACATCTACTCGTCAATCCTAGTAAGATTTCTTAATAAATCTTATAATAAAATCATCTCTTTTTTTAACTTAAGAGTGCAACTCTTCCTCAATTACATTGATGTCTGGATGGGGTTGCTTCCTGTACCCATGCAGAACTCAAGTTTGCTAACCTTCACTACATTCTCAAATTCATTTAGACCATTTTGAACACTTCACTCCCCTTTCTAAATGTCTCTGTCTCCATCTCACAAGATAAGCAATTTACAACCACTGACCTTTACTTCAAACTCACTGAGTTCTATAACTACATAGATTACACCTCCTCTCACACCGTATCCGATAGGATGCCATCACTTTCCCAGTTTCTCCTTGCTTTCAAGAATGTAGTCCTTGGTTCCAGAGCATTTGAGGTGGCCTCCATTTGCTGCAGTTCCATGCTCAACTCCCTCACTCTAAACAGAACAGGCTTAAAGTTCCCTTTGTCCTTCCCTGTGATCCCATTGGCCTGTGCTCCTTATTCAGCACACCATCTCTGGCATTTAGGCTAGTTGGAATTAGAAGCCACCAACAGCCTCCCGATCCTTTTTCACTATCCACAAGGATTGCTCCTTCTTTGGCTCCTGTGTCTCCCTATCAACCTCACAATCCCTGGTACTTTCTACTAAGCTACAGGCAATGTAACATTTGCTCTTGTACCTACTCCCACAGATTCCAGATGAGGCAAAAGTTCAAATGCTCCTCCTCTAACTTCATCTACTGCATCCAATACTCCTGATGTGGCGTACTCTACATTGGTGAGATTAAGTGTAAACTTGAGGACTATTTACCTCTATCTACCACCACCCTTTCGCATCCTCTCCCTTCCTGGTTCCAGCATCTCCAACCCACATTTCCCAACAAAAATATTCCCCTCTACCTTCAATTCCATCTGATTCCATTTTAAATTTAAATTGAAAATTTTAAAATTTAGTCATACAGCGCAGTAACAGGCCCTACTGGTCCATGAGCCCACACCCAAATAATCCAATTAACCTACAACCCCGTATGTTTTGAGAGGAATTCAAGCCTGAGTCACTGGCATTGTAATAGTGTTGTGCTAACAGCTATGCTCACTGTTCCACCCTTTATCTTTTGTCTCTCCCCTCATCTCTCTAATTATTCCTCTACGGTCACCTTCTCGCCTTATCAAATTTCAGCATTGACAACTTTTGTCTCCACGCTCTATGATCCATCTTCCTCCACCAAACCCCTTATTTTCTCTTGCTTCTCTCTCATTTCTGTGGCAATCATGTTCTTTTTTTGTCCTCCACTTCTCACTGATTCACCAATCCCTTGCCCAACCTTCCACACTGTGTCCTTATTATATTGACAATCTTTTAACAGGACATCTGTATGGAAAGGGTCCATATCAGTTGGGGAAGGCCATTAATTGCTAATCAGGAGAAGGTTTCTTTGGCAGTGCATGATCTGATAGTGCAAGTCTGAAGACAACGATGAATGGACAATTTAGCACCATTCTACCCATTCATTAAATCTATATTTGCGTGGGAAGGGATGTACCCATCAATGGTAATGGAGATGATGATGTCCTTAGCTGTCCCTGCATCTCTGAGCATGCCTATGACTAGTCCATGGGGAAATTCTTGTTTTGGTACCATGTATTCATTAAGACATAGGCAGAAGTGGGGTAGATGTCCTGCAAAGAAAGTTAAGGGAGTTAGGGAAGAGGCTGAAAAGCGGGACCTGTAAGTTGGTCATCTCTGGATAACTCCTGATGCCATGAGTTAGAGAAGGCCAGAATAGGAATATAGTGCAGATAAATGAGTGGCTGAAATGGTGCAGCATCAGGGTTTCAAGTTCTTTGATCATTGGTACCTTTTATGGGGAAGGGGTGACCTGTTCAAGTGAGACAGGTTGTACCTGAACTCGAGGGGAACAAATATCATGGCAGGGAGGTTTGCTAATGCTATTTTGGGGAGAAGGGGGCTTTGAATGAGATTCTAAAGAGGTTAGAATCAAAGTGGAGGTAGAGGAAGAGGTGGTTGATGTAAAAGTAGAGACAGATGGTCAAGAGTTTGTGTGGAAGAACAGACAGATATGGCAACATTACAGCCAATGGGATGAATTGCAATACAACAGGGACACAGAGTCAAAAGTAACAAATTAAGAGCTAAAACCTTTGTATTTAAATGCATGCAGCACAAGGAATGAAGTGGATGATGTTGTAGTAGAGCTACAGATTGGCAGGTATTATGTTGTAGCTATCATAGAGTGGTGGCTGATGGATGTCAATGGGAGCTCTATGTCCAAGTAAACACAAATTCTGGAGTCGATACTCAAGGATGAAGTTATGGTGTGCTAGGACGCACACAAGATGATGGTCTAAAGTCAGTATGGTTTCCTTAATAGAAAATCTCGGTTGTCAAACTTATTGGAATTATTTGAAGAAGTGACAAGCAGACTAGATAAAGGAGATGCAATGAATGTTGTGGTTTGGATTTTCAGAAGGCCTTTGACAAGATGCTGCACATGAGGCTACATAAAAAATATAAGAGCCCATGCTATAACTGGAAAATACTAATGTGGGTAGAGTATTGACAGATTAGCATGAAGCAGAGAGGAATACAGGCATCATATTCTAGTTTGCTGCCAGATGCTAGTGGGGCTCCACAGGAGTCGGTGTGTGTTTGCTTCTTTTTAGAACATAGAACAGTACAGCACAGTACAGACCCTTTGGCCCACAATGTTGTGCTGACCTTTAGATTCTTCCTCCCACATAATCCTCCACTTTAAAGTCCTCCATATGTTTGCCTAGTGGTCTCTTGAAAGTCACCAATGTACCTGCCTCCACCATAGGCTCAGGTAGTGTATTCTGGGTAAAAAACCTTCCTCTAATATCTCCCTTGAACTTCACACCCATTACCATAAAGCCATGCCCTCTTGAATTGAACAGTGGTGCCCTGGGAAGGAGGTGGTGATTATCCACTCCAGCTCTTCCTCTTAATACCTTGTATACCTCTATTATGTCTCCTCTCATCCTCTTTCTCTCTGAAGAGTAAAACCCTAGCTCCCTTAATCTCTGCTCATATTGCATACTTTCTAAACCAGGTATTATCCTAGTAAATCTCCTCTGCACCTTTTCCAACACTTCCACGACTTTCCTATAATGAGGCAACTAGAACTGGACACAGTACTCCAAGTGTGGTCTACCAGAGTTTTGTAGAGCTGCATCATTACCTCACAGCTCTTAAACTCAATCCCTCAATTTATGAAAGCTAACACCCTATATGTTTTCTTAACTACCCTGCCTACCTGTGAGGGAACTTTCAGGGATCTGTGTATATGGACTCCCAGATCCCCCTTCTCTTCCACACTACCAAGAATCCTGCCATTAACTTTGTACTCTGCCCTGGAGTTTGTCCATCACAATTCTCCAGAATGAACTCCATCTGCCACTTTTCAGCATAGCTCTTCATCCTATCAATGTCCCTCTGCAATCTTCTATAATCTTCTACACTATTCACATGACCAACCTTTGTGTTACGTGCAAACTTGCCAACCCACTCTTCTACCCCATCATCTAAGTCGTGAATAAAAATCACAAAAGCAGAGGCCCCAGAACCGATCCTTGAGCGACTTCACTAGACACAACCCTCCAATCCAAATGTACTCCCTCCATCACAAGCCTCTGCTTTCTACAGGCAAACCATGTGAATCCAGATGGCCAAGCATCTCTGGATCCCCTGCCTTCTGACTTTCTGAATAAACCTACCATGTGGAAACTTGTCAAATGCCTTTCTAAAGTCCATGCAGATCGCATCCTCTGCACTACCCCCATCAATATATCTTGATCACCTCCTGAAGGAACTCATTCAGGCTTGTGAGACATGATCTGCCTTTCACAAAATCATGCCTACTGTCCTAGATCAGACCATGATTCTCTAAATGTCCATTGATCCTACCTCTAAGAATCCTTTCCAACAACTTGCCCACCACAGCTGTAAGGCTCACTGCTATATAATTACTGGGACTTTCCCTACAATCTTTTTTTAACAACAGGACAACATTTGCCACCCTCTATTCCTCAGGTACTATTCCCATGGATAATGAGGACACAAAGGTCCTAGCCAGAGGCTCAGCAATCCCCTCCCTTGCATTGTGGAGCAGCCTGGAGAATATTCCATCAAGTGCTGGGGACTTATCCATCCTAATACATTTTAACTGCTCCAACACATACTCTCTCTTAATATTAACATGCTCTAGAATATTAACCCCACCAATATTGACCTTACCTTCATCAAGGTCCTTCTCTTTGGTAAATACCAAAGATAAGTTTTTATTGAAGACCTCACCAGCTTCCATAGCCTCCAGGCACATCTTCCCATCTTTATCTCTAGCCAGTCTCACCTTCACTCCGGTCATCCTTCTTTTCTTCACATAAGTGAAGAATGCTTTGATATTTTCCTTAACCCTACTCATCAAGGCCTTCTCATGTCCTCTTCTTGTTCTCCTCAACCCCCTCTTAAGCTCCTTTCTTGCAACCTGATATTCCTCAAGAGACCCTCTGATTCTTGCTCCCTAAACCTCAAATATGCAGCCTCCTTCCACCTGACTAGATTTTCCACCTCTCTTGTCAACCATGTTTCTTTCACCCTACCTATATTTCTTTGCCTCGCTGGGACTAATTTATCCTTAACATCCTGCATCCTTATTTGTACCTGTAAGTTCAAACCTTATAATTTCATAATTTGCTCTTCCCCAATTAAATATTTTCCTGTCCTCTCTGATTCTATCATTGTTCATGAGCGGTGGTCACTGAGATGTCTGTGACATGATGTGGCTCATTACTTAATACTAGATTTAATGTGGCATTCCCCCTAGTCGGCCTTCAGCATATTGTGACTGGAATCCATCCTGGACATACTTAACAAACTCTGCCACATCTAAACCTTTGGCACTAAGCAAGTGCCAGTCAATATTAGAGAAGTTGAAATCACCCATGATAATAACCCTATTATTTTTGCATCTTTTCAAAATGTGACACCCTATCTCCTCCCCGGTATCCATGCTGCTGCCAGCAGGCCTATAGAATACTTCCAATAGAGTAACTGCTCCCTTCTTTTCCTAACTTCCACCCATATTCATTCAAAAGAGGATCCTGCTACACTGTCCACCCTTTCTGCACCTGTAATAGTATCCTTGACCAATAATCCCTCTCCTCCTCCCCTTCTTGCTACCTCCACACCACATCTATCCCTTTTAAAACACTGAAATCCAGGAATATTCAGAATCCATTCTTGCCCTGATGCCAGTCAGGTTTCTACCCTATATTTTGTTTCTCCTTCCTCAAAGTCTATCTAAATTATAAATCTGGCTTTACTCCATGCACATCTTCCACTGACCTATCACTCTGGGTCCTATCCCCCTTGAAAACTAGCTTAAGCACACCTGAATCAAATCTGCCTGCAAGGATATTGTTCCCCTTATATTAATGATTTGGATTCTGGAATGAATGGTTTAGTGGCCAAATTTGCAGATGATATGAAGGTAGGTAGATTTGATTTAGGAAGCAAAAAAAAAACAGGAAGGGCTCATGAAAATTATATAATAGTGAGGAAGGAACTTAAGAAAAGACTTAGGAGAGCTTAAAGGGGGCACGAGAAGGCCTTGGAAAGTAGAATTAAAGAAAACCCTAAAGCTTTTTACGCATAAGTGAAGAACAGAAGGATGAAAATAGTGAACATGAGGATGCCTAGAGAAAACATATGCCTAGAGGAGGATGAGGCTTGGGAGGTCCTAAATTAATACTTTGTTTCATTATTCACTAGAGTAAAGATCCTCAGTCCAGGTGAGGTCAGAATAGAATAAGCTTGTGTGCTAGACAATGTTAAGATTAGGAAAGAGGAAGTTCTGGATCTTCTTAATGAGGAATACACCAGGTTGCTGTAGGGAGGAAAAAGACAGTTGGAGCACTGGCCATGATCTTTGCATCCTCCTTGGCCCAAGGATGGCTGATGGAGGATGGTAAATGGCAAATATGGTCTCCTTGTTTATAAATGTTAATAGGGAAAATTTAGGCCAGTGGGTCTTACATCAGTGGTGTGCAAATTACTAGATATGATCTTAAGGGCAGATTTCTGAGCATTTGGAGAACTACAAACTTGCCTTTCCTCATAAGCCTACTTGTGTTTTTGAAGAGGTAACAAAATAAATTGATAAAGGTAGGGCCGCCGATGTGGTCTATATGGATTTTATGGACATGAACAAGTCATGAAACTTGTTGTTTTATGGCAGCACAAACATTCATATTAAAACCATCTTACAACATTACCATAAAAAAATAGTTCACGAAAAGTAAGCCAGTGTCTTTGGTACATTGATTATTCAGGAATCTTATGGCAGCTGGGAAGCAGCTGTCCTTGTGTCGTTGAGTGCTCGTCTTTAGGCTCTTTTTTCTCAATGATAGCAGAGTGAAGAGGGCATTGCCTAGATGGTGGGGGTCTTTGAAGATGGAGGATTTTTTTTTAAGACCACACCTCATTTAGTAAGGTATTTGACAAGGTCCCCATGAGAAACTCCTTCAGAAGGTCATAACATAACATAACATAACATAACATAACAATTACAGCACGGAAACAGGCCATTAGGCCCTTCTAGTCCGCACCGAACCAAACACCCCTTTCTAGTCCCACCTCCCTGCACAATGCCCATAACCCTCCATCTTCTTCTCATCCATATACCTGTCCAACCTTTTCTTAAATAATACAATTGACTCCGCCGCCACTATTTCTCCCGGAAGCTCATTTCATACGGCTACCACTCTCTGAGTAAAGAAGTTCCCCCTCATGTTACCTCTAAACCTCTGCCCCTTAATTCTTAACTCATGTCCTCTTGTTTTAATCTTTCCTCCTCTTAACGGAAATAGCCTATCCACATCCACTCTGTCTATCCCTTTCATAATCTTAAATACTTCTATCAAATCCCCTCTTAACCTTCTATGCTCCAAAGAATAAAGACCTAATCTGTCCAATCTCTCCCTATTCTCTAGATGCTTAAACCCAGGTAACATTCTGGTAAACCTTCTCTGCACTCTCTCCACTCTGTTTATATCCTTCCTATAATTAGGCGACCAGAACTGCACACAGAACTCCAAATTAGGCCGCACCAACGTCTTATACAATCTCAACATCACCTCCCAACTCCTATATTCCATTCAATGATTGATAAAGGCCAGCATACTAAAAGCCTTCTTCACCACCCTATTCACGTGAGTTTCTACCTTCAGGGAACGATGTACCGTTACTCCTAAATCTTTCTGCTCTTCTGTATTCATCAATGCTCTCCCATTTACCACATATGTCCTATTCTGATTCTTCTTACCAAAATGAAGCACCTCACACTTATCAGCATTAAATTCCATCTGCCATTTTTCAGCCCACTTTTCTAAGCAGCCCAAATCCCTCTGCAATCCTTGAAAACCTTCTTCATTATCCACTATTCCACCTATCTTAGTATCGTCTGCATATTTACTAATCCAATTCACCACCCCATCATCTAGATCATTAATGTATATAACGAACAACAATGGGCCCAATACAGATCCTTGAGGCACACCACTGGTCACCGGCCTCCAACCTGACAGACAATTATCCACTACCACTCTCTGGCCTCTCCCTTTCAGCCAATGTTTAATCCATTTGACTATCTCAAAATTTATACCTAAAGACTGCACCTTCCTAACTAACCTTCCATGTGGTACCTTATCGAAGGCCTTACTGAAGTCCATATAGACAGCATCCACTGCGCTACCCTCATCCACATTCCTAGTCACCTCTTCAAAAAATTCAATCAGATTGGTCAAACATGACCTTCCTCCCACAAATCCATGTTGAGTGCTCCTGATCAGACCCTGTCTATCCAGATGTTTATATGTACTATCTCTAAGAATTTTTTCCATTAATTTACCTACCACAGACGTCAAATTTACAGGCCGATAGTTGCCAGGCTTCCTCCTTGAACCCTTTTTAAATAACGGAACCACATGCGCAATGCGCCAATCCTCCGGCACTATCCCCATATCTAATGACATTTGGAAAATTACCGCCAGAGCCTCTGCTATTTCCTCCTTCACTTCTCTCAATGTCCTGGGGAAGATCCCGTCTGGTCCCGGAGACTTATCCACCTTTATATTCTTCAAAAGCCTTAAAACTACACCTTTTGTAATCTCTATATTCCCCATATTTACCCAATTTGCTTTTTTTATCTCACATCTCCCAATATCCTTCTCCTTAGTGAGGGATGAGATCCATGGAGCCATGGCTGTGTGGATCCAAAATTGGTTTGCCTATAGAAAGAGTAGTAGTGGATTGAATGTATTCTGCATGGAAATCAATGACTAGTGGTGCTCTTTGTTATTTTTATAAATGATCTACATGAAGATCTGAAAGGATGGATCAGTAAGTTTGAAGATGACACAAATGTTGGACAATTTATGGATAGTGTTGAAGGTTGTCATAAGTTTTGAAAGGATATAGACAAGATGCAGTGTTGGGTGGAGAAGTTGGAGTTCATTCTGGATAAGTGTGAGATGATGTACTTTGGAAGGTCAAACCTAAAAGCTGAGTGCAGGGTTAATGGATGGCTACTTAACAGTGTGGAAGATCAGAGGAATCTTGAGGTTCAAATCAATACATCTCTCAAGGTTGCTGCATAAGTTGATAGGAAAGTTAAGAAGGCCTGTGGGATCCCTGACTTTATTAGTTGGGGGATTGAGTTCAAGAGTAAGCAAGTCATGTTTCAAATGTACAAATCTCTGGTGAGACCATAATTAGAATATAGTTCTGGTGATCTTATAGGTAGGATAAGGAAGCTGTGGAGCAGGTGCCAGATGAGATTTACAAGGATGTTGCTTCGATTGGGAACTAGGTCTAATGAAGCAAGGTTAGCAGAGCAAGGGCTTTTCTCTTTGGAGCATAGAAGGATGAGAGGTGACTTACAAAATTCTGAGAGGCATAGATAAGGTAGGCAACCAGTGCCTTTTTCCCACGGCAAGAGTTGCAAAAACTAAAGGACATCTGTACAAAGTGAAGGGAGGAAAGTTTATGGAAGACATCAGGGTAAGTTTTTTTTAAATACAGAGTTATGAGTGCATGGAATGCCTTGCCAAAGGTGGTGGTGGAGCCTGAAACATGAGGGGCATTTAACAGATTCTTAGAAAAATGTGGGTGGGTGGTGGTTTACAAGGTAGGAAAGTTTTTTTTAAACTTTGGTAGGAATATATAGGATGGCACAACATCTACGGCCTAAGGGAATGTACTATGTTGCAGTGTTCGTTGTTCTACATTCTAGGTGGAGGAGCAGGTAGTGCTGAGGAAACAGGAAGGTTGCAGAAGGACTTGGAGAGATTAGAAGAATGGGATGATGAGCTGCAAATAAAATAAATAGGCAAACTATTTTTTTTAAATGGGTGGGAAAAATTGATAATTCCCAGATGTAAAGGGACTGGGGTGTCCACGTGCAGGATAGCCTGAAGATAAACTTGCAGGTTGAGTCAGTGGTAAAGAAGGTGAAGTGCCAGTTGATGAAGTAGACAAAGACGATATAGTCAAACAATAATCGTGGCTTTTATTAGCAGAAACTCATGGTACAATAATGAAAGACAATCGGTGCATATACAGTTATATCCAAGGGGAATGTCCTTAACAGTAGAGATAATGCACAGCCAATGTTAGTACAGCAGGGCTCGCCAGAGGGGAGACAGGCAGCTTGGGAGACATCCATCACAGTCTTCTCCCGGTTGAAGAAGGGTTAAAATCAGAAGGACAGCTGCTAGGAAAGACTGAAGCAAGCGATACATGGATACCATGTTTGCCATTGAGAATGCTCTAACAGCCAAAATACACAAGTATCTAGCAAGCAATCAAAATATAATGAGATGTTTTATGAATATGTCAGCCTATCAGGTTGTTTACAAATTCTGGTGGTTCTTCTCAAAACAGGTGGCTCCTTTGCAACCTTAGGAACTGGAACAGTTCCTGGGTCTGTAGTGTGGGAAGGACTGACTTCTGGACCACTCCAGAATCGCCAGCATGAGGCAGTGGAGCCTCAGCATGGCCATCTGAAAGCTTACTAGGGGTCACAGGCTAGGGGGGTGAACCCAAACTCTCAGGCTCACTCTGAGTACGGGCGTGAGGAAGGGGCGAACCAGGCGAGGCCAGATCTCTTAGGGGTACAGTGTCAGTACTCCTATCTGGAAATTTAACATGAGCGTAGTTGGGGTTGGTATGCAGTAGCTGAACTAGTTGGACTAGGGGATCTGTTTTATGTGCTCGAGCATGGCTCTTCAGCATCACGGTTCCAGGCACCGATAAACTTGCTGGCCAGTCCATCACAGTTCCTGATTTCCTAGGAAAGGCAAACATATGTTCATGAGGTGTTGATTTGTTGCAGTACACAATAATGACTGAATAGAATGTAGAGCCTCAGGCAGCACCTCCTGCCACCAGGTAACAGCGTAACCATGTGTTTTTAAAGCAAGATTAACAGTCTTCCAGACTGTAGCATTAGACATTTCGACCTGCCCATTGCCCTGCGGGTTGTAGCTCATGGTACAGCTGCTGGCAATCCCCTTCCGTAGCAGGGGTCGCCGCAGTTCAGTGCTCATGAATGCTGAGCCCCTATCGGTATGAATGTAATTGGGAAAATCAAAAATGCTGAAAATTCTGTCAAGTGACTTAATGACAGATGCTGATGAGACGTCAGGGCAGGGTATCGCAAAGGGAAACCTGGAATATTTGTCAATTACAGTAAGGAAATAGACATTTTTGTTGGTGGAAAGTAACGGTCCTTTAAAATCTAAGCTAATCCTCTCAAAAGGTCAGGTTGCCTTAATGAGAGTGGCCTCCGGAGGTTTGAAGTATTGCGGTTCGCATTCTGCGCAAACGGGACAGCTTTTAGTCAGTTTCCTGACTTCTTCCAGAGAGTAAGGAAGGTTGTTAGCCCTTATGTAGTGGAAGATCCTCGTGACTCCTGGGTGGCACAGTCTGCTATGGATCTCTTTTAGCCCTCCAGCTGAGCACCAGCAGCAGATTGTGACAATACGTCAGAGGGATCATACTGGATCTCATAATTGTAAGTTGAGAGTTCTGTTCACCAGCATGCCATCTTATGGTTCTTGATTTACTTTTGAATTTAATACTGAACATGTAGGCTACAGATTTCTGATCAGTGACAAGAGTAAATTTTCTGCTGGCTAGAAAGTGTCTCCAGTAGCGAACAGCTTCAATAATAGTCTGGGCTTCTTTTTCAATGGCAGGATGTTTAAGTTCAGGTCCGCGTAACGTGCAGAAGAAGAATACCACAGGTCTGTCCTTTTGATTAGGGGTTCCTGCCAAGGCACAATCTGAGGCGTAAGTTTCCACTTGGAATCGGACATCCTCATCAATGGACGAGAGTGCAACTTTGGCAATATCAGCTTTAATTCTCTCAAAAGCCTTCAAGGCCATTGGAGAAACAGGAAAAGATTTAGTGTCAAACAGAGGGTGTGCCTTTGTGGCGTAGTCCCGAACCCATTTGCAATAGTAGGAAAAGAATCCCATAAACCTTATAAGGGCTTTTGGTGAGTTTGGGAGTGGTAACTTCTTAAGGGGGACAACTCTTTCTGGGTCGGGGTGGATTTCGCCCTTGCAGACAATGTAGCCCAGAATGGGTAGCTCTGTCGTGTTGAACACACATTTGTCCTCGTTAAATGTAAGGTTGAGTTCTTTAGCTGTTGCTAAAAGTTTCTTTAAGCTGTTGTCATGCTCAGCCTGTGTTTTCCCACAGATAGTGTCATTATCCAGATAGGGAAACATACCCTGTAACTCATACATCCTAACAATCTTATCCATTTCCCTTTGAAACACGGACACACCATTAGTGACCCCAAAAGGTACCTTTTTCAACTGGTATAACCTTCCCCCACCCCCCCCACCCCCCCATCAGCCTCCAAAGCCGTATAGGGCCATTCCCTTTTCTTAATGGGGATTTGGTGATAAGCTACTTTGACGTTGATAGTGGAGTACACTTTGCATTGCGCTATCTGATTAATCATTTCATTGATGCGTGGCGGGGGTAGGCCTCCAGGTTCACGTAATGGTTGATTGTCTGGCTGTAGTTAATAGCTAGTCATCTCTTAGTGTGATTTTTCACGACTACCACTTGGGCCTGCCATGGACTCTTACTAGGTTCAATTACTCCCTGTTTATGCAGTCTCTGGTTCTCCGCTTTGATAAACTCTCGATGGCTCTTAGTGGCAATCGGCTGACACTTGGGGGGGATAAATCACTGAAAAGGGAAGGAGCTTTGATCTTTAATGCAGACAGACCACAGTAACTAGCACAGGGGATGGTAAATGTGGGTAGTGGCCCACCGAAATTTAACACTACTCTGTTCATCTGAGATTGAATATCTAACCCCAGTAGCACAGGGGCGCAGAGCTCCGGCATAATAAAGAGCCACTTATCAGCAAGGCAATGTCCCTGCAAATTTAAAGTAACTTTACACTTGTCCCGTACAGCTTTTGTAAGTTGACTCCAATCCATCAATATCTTTTGGTTTGCTGGATATCTCTGCAAATTTAAGGCTCTGGCAACTTTCTCGCGAATGTAGTTGTCAGTACTCCCCGAGTCTATTAGGCAATCAAGAGTCTCACCATTCACCTCCCCCTTCATAGTCGACCTCTCCAGTCCGTAATATCCCCCAGCTTTACAGTCAATTGAACTATCACAGGGGATCTCACCTCACCATCACTGAAGTCGATTCAGCCTGCTCGCCTGAAGATTCCCCCTTTTCACAGTTGTCTTCCATTCCTGCAGCTCCAGGATGCATTTTCTTGGTGCTTCTCTTCTTTATTAGTAGGAGCACTTTTTTGCCTTACACACTTTAGTGAAGTGGCTGAGTTTCCCACAATAGCTGCAGGTAGTAAATCAAGCCAGGCACTTCTGTCTGGGGTGCCAGCTCTTATCACAGAAGTAGCATTTTTTAGGAGTTCACCCTTTTCTTTCCTTTGGGGTTCCAGCACTCCTGGATGTTTCTTTTTTGGTTTCTAGCATTTCACTGGACTGCATGGCACTTCTCAGTGTTTTGGCTAGAGTGACTGCCCAGTCGTAGGTTAAGGGCTCCGTCTCCAGCAGCCTCTGTTGGATGTAACTGGAGTCAATTCCGTTGACAAAAGCATCCAGCTTCAAGGCATTGCAGTGTTGTTGTACATTGACTGCCCTGACATCACATTTGTTTGCCAGCGAGTCGAGGGCCAGTGCATAGGAAGCATCACTTTCCCTGGGTTTCTGGCGTCTAGTCAGCAACTGGTGTCGAGCAAGCACCACATTCCATGGTGCTGTATAGTAAGCAGTCGGACGTTCCTGGGCTATAGCCAGAGTGGTAGTTCCTTGCATTACGACATTACAGCAAAGGGTCCTCACCCAGTAGAGAGTTCATCGCCTCATCGACCACGTTGTTTTGAGCCATGTAGTAATCGAAACAAGCAATCCAGTGGTTGAAAATTTCTCTGGCCCTCGGGGCAGACTGGTCGATTATCAGTCACTCTGGCTTGAATACTGCATCCATTTCTGCTAATAAAATTGAAGTGCCAGTTGATGAAGTAGACAAAGACGATGTGGTCAAACAATAATCATGGCTTTTATTAGCAGAAACTCATGGTACAATAATGAAAGACAATAGATGAATATACAGTTATACCCAAGGGGAGTGGCCTTAACAGTAGAGATAATACACAGCCAATGTTAGTACAGCAAGGCTCGCCAGAGGGGAGACAGGCAGCTTGGCAAACATTCACCACAGAAGGCAAATGCAATGCTGACATTTGTTTCTCGAAAAATTGAATACAAGAGCAGGAATGTGATGTTGAGGCTTTATAAGGCATCAGTGAGATCCCACTTTGAGTATGATGAGCAGTTTAGGGCTCCACATTTAAGAAAAGATGTGCTGAGATTGGAGAGGCCTTGGAGGAGATTCATAAAGATAGTTTATCATATGAGAAGCATTTGACAGCTCTTGACATTTACTCATTAGAATTTAGTAGAATGGGGGGGGGGATCTCATTGAAATATTTTGAATGTTGAAAGGCATGAACAGAGTAGATATAGAAAGGTTGTTTCATGGTGGTAGAGACTAGGACACCTTCAGATTGAAGGGCTCCCACTCAGAACAGAGATGAGGAGGAATTTCTTCATCTAGCATGTTGTAAATCTGTGGAATTTATTGCCAAAGGTGGTTGTGGATGGCTTATCATTGGGTGTACTTAAGGCAGAGATTGATGCGTTGTTGATTAGCCAGGGCATCAAATGTTATGGAGCTGAGAGGAAAAATGTATCAGTTTATGATTAAATGACAGGCCAGACTAAATAGCCTATTTCTTCTCCTTTGATTTTGGTCTTGTGGTTTTCTATTTTAGAGTCAGGGTGTGCTTTTACTAGTCATGGATATTTAATGAAGCTTTATTATATAATATTGTAGTTGATGGATACTTTATTTTTTTCAGAATTTCAATGCATGTTCAAAGTCAAACACATTGTCAATGGTCTGGAAAAACATCTCTGCCAGACCAGGTAAAGATGACAGAACTCCTTCTCTGTGACTCATAGAGTGCTTCAGGAATTAGTGCTGGATGAGTTTATTACTTGTCATGTGTATTAATTCTTTGGATAATTGAAAAGTTTGCAGATGACTCCAAAATTGGTGGTATAGTGGAGAGTGAAGAAAGACGTCTGAATTTGTAGCAGGATATACATCAGTTATGAAAGTGGACAAATAAATGGGGGATTTAACTGAGGTATATAAGATAATGAGGGCCCTTGATTGCCAGCACCTTCTTTCCCAGAGTTATAAACAGCAAATCTCAGAGAAAATTGATTTAAGGTGAGGAGAAAATTTTAGGGAAGATGTCAGAGAGTGGTGCATGCCTGGAATGCATTGCCAGGGTGGTGTGGAGGCCTGTACAATAGGGATATTTTGAAAACTCTTGCAAGAAAAATAAAAGGTTATGGGTTTGAGGTAGGGAAAAATTAAGTTGTTGTGAAGTAAGTTTCCATAGGTCAGCACATCATAGGATGAAGGGCCTCTATTGTGCTGTAATGTTCTATGAAATGACAGATAAACTTTAAGACTACTGCAAAAGTTTACATTTTGGGAAGCTAAACTAGGTCAAAACTTGCATAGTAAATGACAGAGCATTTCCAGTTGTTGTCGAACAGACAAACCCAGGGTACATGGTTCTGTGAAAGTGCCAATGTGGATTGACAAGGTGGTGAAGAAGGCTGAGACATAATCATCAGATGAAACACTGAGTTCAACAGATGATACATCATGTTACAGCAATATAGTATTTTGGGTTGGTCCACAGCTGGTGTATCACATGCAGTTCTGGTCACCATACTATAGTGAATATGTGATTAAACAACAGCGGGGCAGAAAATATTCACAAGGATGTTTCTTGGACTGGAGGGCTTGAATTAAAAGGACAGATAGGATAAGCTATTTTCCCAGGAGTGAAGAAGGTTGATGAGTGGCATCATAAGAAGTTAATAAAATTATGAGGAACATAGATGAGGTGGGTGGTCACAGTCCTTTTCCAGGGTAAGGAAATCTAAAACTAAAGTGCTTGGGTCTAAGGTGAGGGAGAAAGATTTAAGAAGGGACTTGAATGACAATTTCTTTCACCAAGAGGTTAGTGAGTATGTGGAATGAGCTGGGAAAGGAAATTGAGGAGGTGGATACAATTACAACATTTAAAGACATTTAGACAGGTTCATGGATGGGAAAAGTGAGAGAGGAAAGATTTAAAAGAGAGCAGAGGGACACCTTCACCTTCTGCAGTCACAGGGGATAGGAGTAGAAGCAGGGACATTTGTACCATTCAAACATTATTTAGGCAAGTACATGGATTGAAAAGATTTTTTTAAAAATGTGCCCAATGGAGGCAAATCGGTCCAGCAGGGTCAGCATGGGCAAGTTGGGTCAATAATCTCTCCGACTCTATGTGATTGGCAGATCCAGATGAAGAGGAATTAATAGGTCAAAGATGTCATGTGGGGTAAGTTGGATATGAGGGATAAACAGAAGACTCCACTCCTCTTCTCCCCCTACCTTTCTATTCAGACGCCTGCGTTTTTTTTACCTCTTACCTTGACAAAAGGCTCAGGCCAAAAAGTTGGTTACCCTTCACTTTTGTGTATTGAAAGGAATCTGATAAGTAAGGAAGGTGATGAAATGAGACAAATTGGAGAAGGGTGAATGAAGAGTACATGAGAATAGTTGGGCTTTGGATTGGTTACCCAGTGTGTTGAATGTGTGGGTGATAGTCAGATGGAACTAGATGGGGGGGGGGGGGGGTGGGGAAACTGGTAACAAGGGCTGGGAAGTTTTGGAAAGAAGTGGGAGATTGGTTTTGCATTCTCACCCTGAATACATGTTAGTAGTAAAATACAAAGTTTATTCACACATGGGTACAAACACGAACCAAGGACAGAACACCTACATGCAAACCAATTTCGCAAGTAAGATAACTAAATTAAAATACTAAAAGAAGGTATTTAGAACTACTGAGAGATGGAACAAACTGTACTTGCCACTCCCTAATATACAAGCACAGCACACAGATTTTATTTAAAAAATGGTATATAATTAAACTGGTTGAACCACAACAGATCAAAGCCACAATCAAGCCCCCGATCCCACACCCATCCCCCTACCATCAGTTTTTGATTTGGAAATTCACTTGTTTTAAAAGGTAGCTACTATTTTTATTAAGAAGTTTTATCAGTGATATTTTCTCCATGTAATCTGCTGAAAAGATATTAACACACAATTAATTTCATTCTCTTGCTGCTTAACCTGCTGAGTAGTAATAATTAGTTCCCTGGAGGCACATAGGAGCCGACAGATGCTGGATCTGGAACCAAACCCAATCTGCTAAAGGAAAAATACACTAAGTGCTGGAGTAACTCAGTAGGTCATGCAGCGTCCATGGAAGGCAACAGGCAGTTGAGGTTCCTAGCCTTCATCTGAAATGCCCACTGAAGGGTCAAGCCGAAGCAGCAGCAGTAAAAGAACAGTGTGAAAGATGAAACTCTGCAGATGTTGTGATTGTGACTGCACAAAAGAGTCTGGAAAAACAACCAACTGAAAAACCTCACAAAGTTTAGCGTATACAGAGCCGTTGTCATACCCACACTCCTGTTCGGCTCCGAATCATGGGTCCTCTACCGGCATCACCTACGGCTCCTAGAACGCTTCCACCAGCGTTGTCTCCGCTCCATCCTCAACATTCATTGGAGCGACTTCATCACCAACATCGAAGTACTCGAGATGGCAGAGGCCGACAGCATCGAATCCACGCTGCTGAAGATCCAACTACGCTGGGTAGGTCACGTCTCCAGAATGGAGGACCATCGCCTTCCCAAGATCGTGTTATATGGCGAGCTCTCCACTGGCCACCGAGACAGAGGTGCACCAAAGAAGAGGTACAAGGACTGCCTAAAGAAATCTCTTGGTGCCTGCCACATTGACCACCGCCAGTGGGCTGATATCGCCTCAAACCGTGCATCTTGGCGCCTCACAGTTCAGCGGGCAGCAAGCTCCTTTGAAGAAGACTGCAGACCCCACCTCACTGACAAAAGACAAAGGAGGAAAAACCCAACACCTAACCCCAACCAACCAATTTTCCTTTGCAACCGCTGCAACCGTGTCTGCCGGTCCCGCATCGGACTTGTCAGCCACAAACGAACCTGCTGCTGACGTGGACATTACCCCTCCATAAATTTTCGTCTGTGAAGCCAAGCCAAAGAAGAAGAGTAAAAGCACAAAACTGATAGAAGTCCTAGAAAAAGAATGCTCCACACTTTGAGCCAAAACTCTTTAGCAAAACTGAAAGAATGTAGTAAAAAAGTAGTTCCCACTGCAATTGGTTCTCCCTCTAGTATGTAGTAGAACAATACAATTTGAAGTCCTTCTCATTGTCCTTTCCCCGTTTGTAGACATGTAGACACCTAATGGTATAACTGTGTAGAGCAGTGGTTCTCAACCTTTTTCTTTCCCCTCACAGTCCACTTTAAGTAATCCCAATGTCATCGGTGCTCTGTGATTGGTCAGGGATTGCTTAAGGTGGTCTGTGAGTGGGAAGAGAAGGTTGGGAATCACTGCTCTAGACCCAATTGTTACTGAAATATTTTGCTGAGAAAAATTGACATTAGCCCATTTCCTTTGGAGTTATGAAACCATGCACACAATGAGTCATTTAGATATGATTAAAACTGGTTTTCAAACATTTTCTTTCCACCCACATACCACCTTAAGCAATCCCTTAATAATCACAGAACATTGATGGCATAGGGAATACTTAAAGTGGTATATGAGTGGAAAGAAAAAGGTTGAGAACCACTGGTGTAGACAGATACCTTTTCCAATGTACCAAAAAATAGAGCCTGGGAAAGCAGGAATGCAAACAGTTTAAATCAAGACTAGTGTCACTCAATGGATTTACCACAATTGAATTGATACACAAATGTTGGAACTTAGGTGGCTAAGGTATATTTGTGGAGTGAAAAATGAATGGCCTTGCAGAATCCAAGTAAGGCAATGGAGAAGACAAAAATAAGAATTTAAAATAAAATGTAAAACATTAGTTAATCTCTGAAATGGTCCTTAAACATTCAAACAACTAAAAATGAAATGTTAGACCTCTTCTCAGAGGAGTAGTGTGTGCTGTAAATTTTTGGTTTTCACACTGTGCATTGGATCTCCTGCAAGGTTCAATTTCTTTCCACAGAAGTGTTGCTTTCCTTAAGGTTTGGAATAGGATTAAGGCAGGGTAGGCGGAGTTACTAACTTCAGACAAGTTAACCTATTATTGTTGCAACATTCCAAAGTTATTACATTTTCCTTCAAAGAAACATTATTATACGCTTGTCAAGGAGTACAAATGAAAACGTTGCCAAACATTGAACACCAAATGATAAAATGTGCTGACTCATTGAACATTTGGCTGGGGTCAGGGATAGAAATGTTCAGCAGGTTTTTTTTAAAAAACTGGGAAAAAAAAAATCTTTTCACCTCTTCATTCTCAGTGAAAGAGCAATTAAGTGACTTTCATTAGTGGATTAATGTTTTTACTGGCAGAAATTGAGACATTCCATAAATGAAACAAGCATAAATTTCTAGAGTTAATGAATACAAGACTTACAGTAGATAACTCTCTTGAGCCCAATAATGACATTTGGACATCTGACTCTGAATGTTGATTGACAAATTGTTAAAACTTAGGCCTAACTCCAAGTACAATATATATAACTTGCTGAGAAGGCAAACGCAAGGATGAGTGCAGTGACGAAGAGCAGCAAGGAACTCATGCGTGATAGTCATTGACAATTAAGAAAACCACTCAAGACAGGTGCATGTGTTTCAAGTAAAACAAACAGAAAGCAAAAGAAATAAGAGGCCTAAAAAATTCACATTAGTTGAATGTTTTCATCTGAATTTTTTTGTTGTCCTTAAGTATAGTTCTTTGTCAATGCTGGGGCCTTGAGCAGTGCACAAAAGTACGGGAGAACCTCAGCAGATCATAGAGCATCCAAAGAAAGCAAACGGCAGTTGACATTTCAGGCCTGAGCCCTTTGTCGAGAATGAAATGCAATTCTATCTTCACATCACAGAGGAATTTGACTGGGTACTTGCAGACACAATTCATATTTGGCTGCCACATATTTGTGTGTATATCAGCTGAGTACAAGATGATGTCAATCCACATTCAAAGATTGTGAGAAAAATTAGATCAGACTAGATTGATGAAGACTTTACAATGCGATCTCAAATTGGGACCTCACTGAGGTAAATTCCATACTTATCTTTTAGCATTTAGGTTTTTATTCTCTACTTTTTCCAAATAATCTGACCTGCCCCCCCCCCCCCCCACCCCATTCCCTCATTCCCTCTGCAACAATAGCCCTTTTCACACAGTAGATTGGCCATTCAGTGAACCGGTTAAGGAAGCCATTTTTGCTTTTCCTACTCATCACAAGGCATCCCCAGGGATAGGGGATTCTATCCTCCACTAGTGACATCTAAGTGATGTATCGAGTAATGGTGGACCTGCCCTAAATCCTGATCAATGTATTATGATCTTGTATTTAAACAAAATTAATCATGCCTAATTAATAAATTAAAAAAATATGTTATTATTACATTATTATATTATTATAAAAAAGTATTAAAATCATAAATTAAGCATTATGTACAGCACAGTATGAGCACTTAACTCCATGTTGTTGTGCCGATGTATATAAACTTTTATAATTTTATAAAAGACCATGGGAAAATCCTAGCAGCAATAGCGCACAATTTATAAAGACCATGGGAAAGGGCGATGGTGGACCTGCCCTCCCAGAATTCCATGTGACAGAGAAAGGGCTGTATGCATGGAGGACTTATGGAGCACTCATGGAGGGGTTTCTCAGCTGCACAGAATTATGGGAGGGCATATCTTCCACTGTTCGCTCTCTCTCTCTCCCATTGCAACTTGCCCACACCCTTTAGACATTTATAAAGGTTTATATAGGTCAGCAAAGTTTGCACCTTTTTAATCTTTTTTTTCCTTCACATTCCTGCATCAACATGTGACTACCTTGTCCATGGATAGGCAACGTCCCTTTCACACTGGTCCAATTAACATGCAGGCATCAGTTGATGCCAGGATGATACAACCTACCTAGGTTGTACCATCTCCGCCGTGATTTGATGGCTGCATGGCAATTAAAGATCTTTCACACTGGACCCTTAACAGGTAGATTGGCCATCAATTACTAGGACAAGGTGCCAGTGTGAAAAGGGCTTATAAATTTATTGTCAGACTCATAAGAATTTCAGTGCATAGGTGAATTGTAATTATTTGTTGCATCCTGGAACTTTCTCGGCTCCCCAAACTTTCAGGCATTTCCCGCAACAGTTGCATTTGAGCTAATATTGGTGAGCCACAGTGCAGTGTTGCCTTTCCTTTATTATGCACAGAAGGCAAACAGAAATGCATCTAACACATTCCATTCAAACACCTAAGTCAAACACCAGGAATCAAGTGGTAAAACTACTTTATGTTGTATTTGACAAACTAAACAGGAATACAGGGCATGTAAGAGCCAAATGTACATACTTACCTTGTTTGTTGGCATTACGGGGTCCATAGGCTGGGAGTGGCCATTTTGATATCTGTGCGTGAGATTTCAGTTGGTGCAAACACGATGGTTTTGCATATTGGAGTTCGGATGGTGCATGTGCGAGAGTTAAGGCTGCAAATTCAATATCGTTAGGGCACTTAGCCAACCAAACTCCAATATGTGAACCCACCACACATGCACCTACTGTAGACTTGTGCATATGTACAGGAATCAGGATGGCCACACCCAGCCTAGGGACCCTGAGACGCCAACTAATGAGGTAATTATGCAATTCTGACATACGTCCATTTGTAGATACGACTGGTCATCCAGAATGGAACATGGACATATGTCGGGGAGTACCTAGAACATGTCATGATTTAATCTCCAAAATTCAAATTTTCCCATTATAATGCAAAGATAGTCTACTTCAAAAGTTGAACTCTTTTAGCCCCTTGATCAGTTCCTCATTGGTCCAGATCACTCTCACTCATCTGTATATAATCTTTCAACCATAGGATAAAATACACAATTCCTGAACAGTAAACACAATACTTAGCGAATTAATTATCTAACCAATCAGCAGTTTATATTCCTGGTAAAATATCTAATTAACAGTTGTATTGTTAATAGTTTTGGAAAAAAAAGAGTAAAATAAGAAATAAGTAAACAATTTTCCTTTAGTTGCTTTTCCACAGACCAAATTTCCCTTTTTCCTTAGCTTTCACGATCATTTGCCTTTCTCTCATTCTGCTCTTTGCTCTCCAGAATAGAAGAGCATTGAAAGCTGCATCGTTTCTGGCAATTTGGCTTAAGTGCTCAGTTTTGCCTGAACAAAGAGCTCCTGAAAGGCTAGGGAACGATTATCCAATGTTATATGGGCAGGATAAGCACGTTTGATATTTGCATTTTGAAACTTATTGTGACTTCATTTGCATGCTTTTTCGTATGTTGATGAGCTGTTGTACAGTCCAAGAACTGTATGGCACAACAGCAAATGGCCGTTGGAAAATATAAGGTGAATGAATGCATCAGAGAGCTGACAAAATGAGCCTCCTTAACTTTTCCCAGTTGCTGAACATCACAGAACAATGAGTGAGCATTATCCTGCCTCCAGAAGAAAATGCTCTCTATTTTGCAACATTTGAAAGATTTAGGAATTTATTGCATTTGTAACTAAACCGCTCACTAAAAAAAATCAGATTATAGAAAAAAAAACATAATTACCTCTATTTATTGAATATCATAGTAGTCTTAAGAGAGGATATTGTTGCAAATGTAATGACATAGACAGTGTGGGTGGAAATCAGGAACCAAATAGGAGTGGTCAACTAAATTAGTGCATTCTCAAAGCCACCAACAAGTCATCAGGGGCTGTAGAGAGGTTGGTGATGTCTGTTAAGATAGCAAACTTCCACATCATTGACTGGGGATCCCAAAATATTAGGGGATTGTATGGAATGAATTGGTAAGTGTATTGAGGAGAACTTCCTGCAGCAATATGTGAATGTCTACTGGGGAAAAGGCAATATTGGACCTTGATCTGTGGAATGAAGCTGGTCAGGTAACTGAGGTATTGGTAAGGGAATATTTAGGGAGTAGTGACTACAATTCTATTAACTTTAAGAAACTCATGGGAAAGAATAACATTAGTTCTCATTGGAATTCTAAATTAGGGCAAGGCCATTTTCAACATGATCAGGAAGGAGTTGTTAATAGTTGAATGGACACAAATGTTAGAGAGTAAAATCACAAAGGCTAAACAGGATATATTTAAGATTTTTTATTAGGAAGGTCATGGATGAATGTGTTCTCAGTTGAGTAAAGGGCATGAATTTCATGGTAAAATAATTCTGGTTAAGAAGAGATATAGAGGCACAGATCAGAAAGAGAAAGGAGCCATATTGAACATAGAGCACTACAGCACTTACAAATCTTTTTGAATTCTTCCTTACACTGCCTTCCATGGCCACCTCAAAACCTCTGTTACTCCTCTTTATTCTTTGCTATGCTCCTTCATTCTTTATTCTCTTCAAGGGATACCCTCCAACCTGTCTGCCTGTATCTGATGTATAAAAAGAGGCAGATGGAGTTCAATCCTGATATGTGTGAGGTGATGGATTCTGGAAGGATAAACCAGAAAGCTGAGTATAGGATTAATGATCCATTACCTTGGAGTGTGAATGAACTGAGGGACTTTGGAGTTCAAATCCATACATTCCTCAAGGTCACTGCACAGGTTTATAGGATAGTTAAGAAGGCCTATGGGATGCTGGGCTTTATTAATAGGGGGATTGAGTTCAGGAGTAGAGAGGTCATGTTCCAACTTAACAAATCTCTAGTGAAACCACACTTGGAATATTGTGTTTGAAGAGAATAAAGAATGAAGGAACTTAGCAAAGAATAAAGAGGGGTAACAGAGGTTTTGAGGTGGCCATGGCAGGCAGTGTAAGGAAGAATTCAAAAAGATTTGTAAATTATATTGAAAACAGGAGAAAGAATGAGTCACCTTAAGATTTAAGAGGGGTGTGTAGAGCCAGATGTGATAGGGAGGATCTTAAATTAATATTTTGTGAATATATTTACTGTGGAGCAGGATCATCCAGAGTGCAAAATGAGGGAGGTAACTAAAGCTAGCTTAGAGCATAACTGAAGTGAAGTGGTCTTAGATTGCATCAAGATGGATAAATATCCAGATCCACAACAGGTACACACTACAAGACAGGAAGGAAATATTTGGGACCTTGACAGATATTTTTAATTCATTGTTGAGCATAAAAGAAGTTCAAGAGGACAGAAGAAAGGGAAATGTGATGCCATTATTTACAAAAGGATATTTGATATCTTGGGTAACTACAGACTTGTTAGGGACTTGGTAGGGAAACTGGTGGAAAAAATTTGGAGAGATAGGATCTATCAACATTTTTGATGGCAGGGGAAAATTAGAAAACCAGTATAGGTTTGTGCATGGGAAATTATGTCTCATAAACTTGATGGAATTTTTGAAGAGCTGACGAAGGGGGTAATACAGTTGATGTTATTCATATGGATTTTAGTAAAATGTTTGATCAGGTCCCACATGGCAGGTTGGCATAGAAGGTAATGGCATACGGGATAGGAGGAAAACTATGCAATGAATAACATTTTGCCTTAGTGATAGGGGTCAGAGAGTGTTGTGGAGGGCAGGTATATTTTTTTATATTTACTGGAGAACCATGACTCACCTCAGGTTTGGTACTTGAATCCTTGCTTTTGTAATGTTCATAAATGATTGGACAAAGATGTTAGTTGCATGTTGAGTAAGTTCACTGGTAGCATGAAAATATGTGCTAAGATGGACAATGAAGAAGGCTACCTAGATTTGCAAAGGGATCTAGCTCAGATGGGGAACTGGTCTAAAGAGTGGTAGATACTATTCAACCTGGAGAGGTGTCAGGCATTGCATTTGGGTAAAGTAAACCATGACAGGACCTATTTCTTTAACAAGAGTGCCATTAAAACCATATGAAATAGATGGGCCTGAGGCTGCAGGTACCTATCTTGTAAAATGGCAGCACAGTAGACAGAGAGGATTTGAGATGCTTGCCTTCATCAGTATGGGCACTAAATAGAATTATGTGGATGCCATGTTGAAGTTATAAAAAGTGCTGCTGACACCACACAGAATATAGTGTGCAGTTTTGGTGACCTATCTTTAAGAAGGACATTATAAAGTTGGAAAGGGTACAAAAGTGTTTTAAGAAGCTATGGCTGGGATTAGGGTATCAAGAGAGACCAGAAAAAACTAACCCTGTTTTCCTTAGAGCATTGGAAGCTGAGAGGGGAGCTTTTTTGATATCTATAAAATGATGGGAGACATAGATAAGGTGAATAATGACAGTCTGTTTTCTCGAGCAGAAGACTCTAAGATGAGAGGGCATAGATATAAGGTGAGGGGGTGAAATTTAGAAGGGACATGAACAGATCGTTCCTCTCTCAGAGAGTGCTGGGCATATGGAATGAGCTGTCAGACAAAGTGGTTGAGGCAGATACATTAGCATTCTTTAAAAAAAAAACACCTTGATTGTTTACACAGATGGGAGAGAATTGGAGGGGTATGAACCAAATGAGGGTAATTAGTTCCAAAGCAGGGGGGCACGTTGTTTGGTAAAGATAAGCTGGTCCTGTTTCTGTGCTCTGTCTCTAAAGAGCACATTATTATTTCCTAAATTTAGTCCATTTGAACAATAATAGTAATAAATGACATTTGTTAAAAGAACCTCCAAACACCTTCCAGCTGAGAAAATCAGTTTGAGCTTGAGCCTGTGCCTCTTTTTAAGTAATTGTTCGATGCCAAAGACCATGCCATAGAATTTAATAGGTTGGCCTACAAAGGAAGTTCTTATTCTGTGGAATCCAAGGTTTTCTGGTTGGAATGTCTCCTTTCACAGAAAGACACTATTGATGGACTGGAGAACAATGTGGGGAATAAATGTGGAGTCTATCTTGAATTCCCAATGACAGACAAATAATTATTACTGTCACAATTTATTGCTGCAATCACTGAAGTGTAGAGTAAATAATGTAGCCATGTACTATAGATCGTTAAGTCCTATATTCCCTGTCAGTATTTTTACAGTTACCTACCACTAAACTTTGATACTACTGTAAATCTCATTTGAGATTTTCCAATTCCATATAACATTTTCTAATAACTCAGCAGTAAATGCCAAATGTCAGCTACAATTAACCAACTGCACACATACTAAGCTGCCCCAAGAAATGTCTTTTATCACTCTTTGTACAGCACAACATCATGATATTAATCAACTGTCACACAAGCAGAAAAATCTAAGTAGAGGCCACAAATGTCTGATTCTCAGCATTCACAATTCTCTAGTTTTTGAACATGATTGTCAGGTATACCAAGATCATTTCGATCACAACAAATATTATTTGTTTAAAAATTGCTGTAAATGCAGACCACCTTGATTTGCCACTGCTCAAACATAATTGGTCAAATCTCAAAATACTTGCCAATACATAATTCTCACATACACACTTAAATGAGCTCAGACTCAGGTATCCTCCCTGTTGCCTCTTCCTTGCTTTCCTCTGAAAACCCCCTCTCACTCACTGACTCACCACTTGACTCCTTTCACCTTAAATCCTCCTTGAATTTTCTTTCAGAGTTTTCTTCCTGACCCACCGCTCTCTAATTTCTTTGATGTTCCATCTTCACTCTTACCTTCTCAAGCAGTAAGCACAGAAAACAGAAAGATGAGGAAAAACCCCAAGGTCTCATTTAATCACAGGCACAAGGTAAAATGAAAACCCCGCTACACTTCAGGGGTAAAGAAACAGCTCTGCAGGCTCTTGGAGGTCCAAAGGAACATTCATAGAATATTATACCACACTACAGATGTTTTAGCCCATGATGTTGTGACTTCTTAGGGTTAGGGTTAGGGTTAGGGTAAACAATGACAATCTAATTTTTCCATACCTCACACCCATAACCTTCTATTTTTCTTACATCCATATGCCTATCCATGATCTAAAGAATAGATGATGGAATGATATAAGGCATAATATCCAGTAACATTGATAACAATGATTTACATGATGCTTCAACATTGTCAAAGCCAGCTATAATTCCAACATTTGAGGACCAATCCCCATGAAGAGTTAAAGGCACAGGCTAAATTAAAAGACAGAGATGCAGTCTGTACTCACCCAACGGAGCATTTGGAAGAACTCTTCATCTGACTCTGTCCTTGACACAGCATTTGACAACATAGTGGTTAGTGCAAAGTTGTTACAGCGCCTGTGATTAGGACCAGGATTCGAATTCCGCACTGTCTGCAAGGAGTTTGTACGTTCTCCCTGTGTCTACGTGGGTTATCCCTGGAAGGTCCATTTTCCTCCCATTGTTCAAAATGTACCAGGGTGTTGGTCAATCTGGTGTAATTCGGCTGCATGGTCTCATGGGCCAAAAGGGCCTGTTACCATGCTGTATGTCTAAAATTGTCCATGGTCACAAATTCCTGGTGAAACCTTTCACCATATTTGTCACTGACTGCACCAGGATCAGCAGGGAAGAAGTCCAAGTGTGAATGCAGGAAATGAATTTGCAATGGACATGTTGCACTTTATGGTTTTGTGTGTCTGAAGCCTGTTTTAACATGGCTGGAAATCACAGAAGTAGATGTTATCTATAAAATAGAATGTGATTGGAAAATTTTAAGATGACTTTCATGATTAGCAGCCCAAAATCCATGCAACACACCCAAAAGGGTTCTGTCATAAAAATCTTTGTTATCCAGCGTTATTGGTCAAGTCTCACCAACAGGCCTTTTTGTTAAGACATAGAAAAAGCAGTATATCAAATGATAAAGTCTGGCGAGCAGATAGCATTCCCACTTTTATTCTAAATCTCAGTGAGAGGGATGTCAGCTGTAAATCCAGACCCTTACAGCCATATGTCTTGGCAAAAGAAGTGAAATACGAAAGTCTGGAGATGCTGTGATTGTAGTAAAAACACACCAAATTGCTGGTGGAACTCAGCTGGTCTTTTCAGAGTCTATAGGAGACTCTGAATTGTTCGATGCCAAAGACCATGCTATAGAATTTAATAGGTTGGCCTACAAAGGAAGTTCTTATTCTGTGGAATAGGTATATTGCTTACTTTTCAGGACTACGGCCTTATTCAAGGAGAAACAGAATAAGCGAGAAACAAGAAATCTCAGGAAGCTTCAGAATTCAGACATGGAAGACATAGTGACCACTTTCAAGGCACGAGAAAAATATGATAGTGGAAACACAGATGAGTCTCACTGCATTTGCTGGAGACAATGTTGTTACCATGGTCCTCCTCTACTCCTTCCAACTCTCTCCCCTCCTCCATCATTGCAATGTGGATTCTGTCCATTACCTGAGCATTATCTTCTGATTGTATCCCCAAACAAAATTCCAGAGAATTCACGAAGCCTTTGACAATTGCAAAAGCGATTCTATGGAATATCCTTAACAAATATGGCTGTACCCTGAAATTCACATCCATTGCATGCTGAGAAACAAAACCAATCTCAGTCGAAGCAAGACTGTTACACTGCATCAACATATTTCCCATTCATTCTTGGGCAAATGTGTCCTTCACCTCCAGCAATCTTCCTGCTCAGTTGGAGCTACTCTTCAGGATGATTAGGATGATCAGTTGATGCCACCTTCACTCCAGGATCTAGATTACTCCAATAGCAGCCATTAAATTTAGTAGCAAAGTCTTTTTGCATATTCAGAGGTCAAGCTTCAAGTTACTGACAGCTTATTCACTGAGACATTTGAATTGAAAAGTTTGCACTTGGTATCAACAGAGTCCTCTGTCCTGACAATACAACACATTACAAGAAGGATGTGGAGGCTTTGGAGATGGTGCAGAAGTGATTCACCAGACTATTGCATGGATTAGAGAGTATTTAGCAGAAGGAGCGATTGGACAGATTTGGATCAATGTCTCTGGAGTGTCTGAACCTGAGCAAAGACATGTTATACATTTATATAATAATGAGAAGGATAGCTAGAGTACATCAAGTCTTTGTCCAGGGTAGAAATAACAAATACAAAAAGGGGAAAGATTTAAAAGAGATGGAATGGAAATATATATTTTTTTACGCAGTGATTGGAGGGGTGATGGAGCGGAAATGATGATTAAAAATAAAATGACCTGCTGTTGATGGTGTTGGACGCACAGAGTGTGGAGACACTGCACTCCTGTGTGGTCTAACTCTCCAGTTTTAATGTCATCTGCTCCATAAAGGCTTTGAATGGATTGTTAAAGAAGCCAATGGTGGTTTTATTTAAAATCCTGCAACCACAGGGTCTGGACCCAAGACGGCAGCACCTAGAGTTGGCACCAGCCATGAGAGGTTGCTTATCCCAGGGAAGTGGAGGACTGGCACTGGGCACCAGTAATGGAGGAGACTATCTCACCCCCATCTGAGAAGGAGAAGCAGAGGAGACCGTCTACAAGACCATGACCATTGCAGCAGACCAGTGAGGGGTTCTGCAGCTGAAGGACCCACAGGAGCTGGCTGCTGGTGACTCAAGGTGAGGAACCCATGGAACCTGTGGGCTGTTGGACACTGTGGTCAAGGGACTCACATCAGGCTGTGGATTGCTGGAGACTGGCTCGAAACTGGATGAAGTGGTACCAGGTATCAGAACCAAGATGGATAGAGTGCCTTGACATTCACTCCCATTAGAGGATTCCTAATGGTATTGGAGGTTCAAATCTGGAGCTCAGGTTGCCAGTGGTTTAGATTGGACTCTGTGTGGCTGCAGGGGTTGTGGGAGTGTTGGAGGCAAATGCGAATCCACAGATATGGTGACTCTGAGGGGAGAGCTCTCATTTGCCCTTCTTTCTCTGACTGTAAGAGGTGCTTCAGACAATTTCTGCCAATGGCGAATCTGTCTGCCTTTCAGCAGGCAAAAGCAATTAGTGTAATATGACACGGTTTTTATTACATGACAATAAATTGAATCTTGAATCTTGAATGATAATGAAAATTTTGATGCAAATGAAAGGGTATTGCTCATGTGCAGGCAGGAGTGATTGGTTTAATTTGGCATCATGATTGACATAGACACTGTTGGCCAAAGAGGCCTCTTCCTGTACTGAACCATTCTATCACTATTGATTGAGTTTACGGTGAACCTTATCCTAATGTAATCTTTAATGGCTTTGTTTTATTTTCTCTTTCGCCATTGATGATAATTACAACTTTTGGAGTCCAATATTTTGGAACAGTGAATAGAGTGAAAATTAAAATAAAGAACAATTATTCCAAAATATTTCAATGCAATTATTATATAAACACTTTAATGTTGAACAATCAATGCATTACTGATTGCTTAAGTTGATTCTAAAATTCTTATTAACTTAAAGAGCTTACTGCATTGCAGGCATGTTTGTCATTGTATTAATAAAGCCCCATTTGTTTCCTTTTCAGTTTTCTCTTCACCCTTCTTGAAAAAAAAAGATCCTATCCATCCCATGCAAAAGTGGTTTTTTTTTTACACTTTTTTATTTGCTGTTGAGGCCCATTCATCATCATTTTAATTCATGAAGCGAAGGGTGAGCTGCCTTTTTGAATCACTGCTGCTCCTTCTGGTAGACTTACCTCCACAGTGAAAGTCAATAAAGAGTTCCAAGATTTAGACCAAATGACAACAAAGGTCTGGCAATATATGGTATATTAATGGTGAGTAACTTGGAAAGGAACTGTTCCTGCTGGAATTATCCTTCTTTATGGTAAAGGTCAGTTTAAAATAAAACTTGCAGTTAGAGACAGAGAAGAAAAAACATTAACAGATTAAAGCAGAATTGCACTCTCCTCTCCATCAAGAAAATCTACATGCAGTGCTGCCATCGGTGAGCAGAAGCAATCCTCAAAGATCCACACCACCCAGGACATGTTTTTATTTTCATTGCTGCCATCAGAAAATAGATATAGGTGCTACAAGACTTGTACCACCAGGTTCAGGAACCATGGCTCCCCCTCAACCATCAGACTTCTCAACAAATTCACTCAGAGTCTCATTGAAGGACTCATACTTTGCACAATATTTACTATTGATTATTTATTTTCTTATTGCAGAGTTTGTTTGCAGTTTGTTCTTGTTTACATATCTTCCCTTTTGTTTGCACATCTTTTCTTAAGTACAGTTTGCTTTGCACCACAGATAAGACCATAAAACCTTAAGACATAGCAGCAGAAATAGGCTATTCAACCCATTGAGTCTGCCCCGGCATTTAATCATGAGACGATCTATTTCCCCACTCAGCCCCACTGCTCGGCCTTCTCCCCAGGACCTTTGATGCCTTGGCTAATCAAGAACATATCAATCTTTGCCTTAAATACACCTAATTACTTGCCCTCCACAACCATCTGTGGCAATAAATTCTGCTGATTTACAAGCATCTGGCAAAGGAAATTCACTGTTCTAAGAGGACACCCTTCAATTCTGAAGTTGTGCCCTCTTGTCCGAAACTCTCCCACTATGGGAAACAACCTTTCTACGTTTATTCTGTCTATGCTTTTCAATATTCATAATGCTTCAATGAGATCCCCCTTCATTCTCCTAAATTCCAAAGATACAGCCCAAAATCTATCAAATGCTTCTAAAATGATAAGCCTTTCATTCCCAGATTTATCCTTGTATGAACCTCCTCTCAACCCTTCTCCAATTACAGCATATCCTTTCTTAAAAAAGGAGTTCACACCTCTGCTCTTATATTCTATTCCTCTTGATACGTAGAAATCCTGTCAGCAGATAAAAGAATCTCATGGTTGTGCATGACTTTATGTATATACTCTGTCAATAAACCTGAACTTTTAAACTTTGAACTGAGAAAGAGAATAAAACAAACAAACACAAGAATATGCTCCCATTGTTGCCTCCTCTAAGTTGGAGAGACAGCTCATAGATTGGGAGATTGGTTCATTGAGCACCTTCACTTTCTCCACTGCAACAGCGGGGACCTCCCATTTCAATTCTCCACCCCAGTCCACTGTGTGGAGTGCGGCAGGTAACAATTTAATAATCTCATACACTTCCATACTGAGGCCACCTGCAAATTGGAGAAACAACAGTTAATATTCCATCTGGGATCTTTCCAACCAGATGACATTAACGTGGACTACTGTTCTTTGTGAGGCTCTTCCTCTGTCCCTCTTTCTTTCCCTATTCCTCATCTTCTTTTCTCCAGCTCCTCAACCCCTTCCCTTTCCATAGAGAGAGCTACTTCCAACCCTAAATATGCTTTTTGTTCTTCTGCCCTTCCACCGATATCCACCTCTTGATCCTCCCTCTTGTGTGTTGATTTTCTCTAGTACTTTTAGTGTATTGCACTACATACAGACTTTCCTGTTTAACGGAGCACATAAGAACAGAAGCAGGTGATGTCTAACCAGTCCATCAAGTCTGCTCCGCCATTCAACAAAATTATTGGCTGACTGTCCTTGGACAGCCTTAACTTACCTTCCTTTCCCCTATATCCCTTAATTCCTCTACTAAGCAAAAAAAAAAAAATGCCTAACTCTGTCTTACATATATTTAACGAGGTAGCCTCTCCTGCTTCCTTGGGCAGAGAATTCCATTATTATCTGTGAAAAGCATTTCCTCCACAAATCTGACCTAAATGTACTCCCCCATATCTTGAATAACATGAATCTCATAATTTATTATTCCCTTTCATTGTTCTGAAATATAGCAAATGACTCAGTCTCTCCCCTTCTCCTGAATCAACCTGCTGAACCTTCTCTGCACCACCCCCAAAACCAGTATATATTTTCTCACATAAGGAGAACAGAAGTGCATGCAGTATTCCAGGAGAAGCTTCACCAGTTCACTGTACACTTGCAGCACAACCTCCCTGCTCTTAAACAAAATCTATTTTGAAATGAAGGACAATATTCCATTCACCTTCTTGGTTACCTGTTGCACCTGAAAACTATTTTTTCAAGATTCATGTAAAACCAATCCAGGTTTCTCTGCAAAACAGCATTCTTTCATCATTTAAATAATAATCTGATCCACCATTTGCATTGATGAGGTTGCTGTGTTCAATATAGTTTGCAAGAATTTTACTAAATCTTTTGATAAATGAGTGTTCAATCAAGTCAAACGTAGGATCCCAGGGAAAGTGACCAGTTAAATCCAAAGTCAATGGGAATGGGTATATTTTGTGACTGAATAATTGCTCTACCTTGAGGTTTACACAGCTTAGATCCAGGTCCCTTACTTTTTATGATATATATCAATGAATTAGTCAAGAATTAGGGCCATTATTAAGGACCTTGCAGATGAAACTTCAGTCAACAGTGTGGTTGAAAGCAAAGAAAGTGTGGACATCAGGAACATGTTCATGATATGAAAAATGGAATTTACACTGGATGCATTCAGTGTCAAAGTGGGGGTAGTATAATTAAAAGGAGAGCATAAACTGAAACACTGAACATAGAGGTATCAGAGACAACCTGATGGAAAAGTTGAGAGAGATAGAAAACATGACTATTTTTAAATGGTAATGTGGGCTGTGGTAAGAGCAACCTGCTGCTTGTGCAGACCTAAGAGTACAAAGGACAGGAGATGTATCTTCCAGTGATCCTCCACAGGGACCTGGTAGTTATGCTGATGGTTGCACACTGATTTAAACCACCTCCAGAATGAGGCTTGAGTTTTTTTTTAAAGCAGATAATGCACTGAGGTCCTTGCCCAAGATAGCAGCACTCATACTTGGCAGCCTGGACCACAAGGATTGTGAGTTCCAGGGGAGCAGCAATCTGTCACAAGGCACCTGAGGAGAAAACACCCTGCCCCATCCCCTCTGAGCAGGAGATGCCTGGAAGAAGACCACAGCAAGGACCAATGAAGGGCTAGATGGCCAAATGAATCACACCATGCTGCAGGTTACTGGAGATGGCTTGTGGGAACTGAGCACTGGGACTGGGATTTGCGAGGTTACCGATAGCTAGCATGGCTCCCAAAGGACCTTGTGACTGATAGCTTCCTAATTGTATAAGTGAGTCAGATCCAAGGGCCATGGATGGTAACTTGAATTCTTTTGGCCTTGTTCACTGCTGGAAACCACAGGAGCCACACAGCGACAGACATTGCTGGAGCAGAGGAAGCAGTGATATCAGAGCAGGTGAGTTTTACAGACAGACAAATAAAACATATGTGAAAAATTTCCTTTTATTGTCACATAATTATGCAGCAAAATGTAATATACATGATGTACTTCAAATTTTATCTTCCTTGTCGTAAACGAAGAGTCACCATGAACATTGCATGGTGCCCTGAAAGATAAAGGAGTCCATTCAGAGACATTGAACATCTATACATTTGTGTCCAGTGTTTCTGCAGCTGCATCATCTCCAGTTCAACCATCAGCAAACCAAACTCCAGATCCAAACCTCTAATAGGACCAGAAGGCTCTCAGCACCTTTGGGAGCCCTCCTTTCCTTCAGCACCCCTTTGAATCCCAGTATTGATATATGGTTCCCATGATCCAGTCTCCAGCAGTCCACAGCCTGTGTGAGTCTTTTGACCTCAAATTGTCAACAGCTTATAGCTTTTGTGGGTCCTTCAGCTGCTGAGCCCCTCACTGATCCGCTGATGTGATCACCTTCCCTGTGGAGCTGCCTCCCATTCTTCTCTTTCACAATGGATGATGTTCTCCCTATTTCTGGTGCCCTGACAGGTGCTGCCATCTTGGACACTACTAAAATAAAGAATTGTCAGCTCCTTTAACAGGACATTTAAAGCCTGTATGGAGTGGTCAGCATTAGGGCTAGTCAGTAGAATTCTGCAGAGCAGCACAGTATCATCTCTCCCCTCTCTCCTGGGTCTGCACCAGTGGTAGCACTGCCATTACAGCAGCTCCAGTAATGTTTCCAATTCTTTGTGTATTTATATACATGACCAAGAAGGAACTTTGAATTATTTAGACATGCATTTGAACTGCTAAAAATTAATAAGAGTTTGGAAGTAGGATTAGACAGGATTTGTCAAATGATGTCTTTCTGCCCTGAAAATATCAATTATTCTCATATTGCATGAATGCATAATCAATGTTTATGTCTTCTGTTAAATTTAACATACCAATGCAGTTTGTATGTTTTCTCGATCACAGTCTTCTTTTGCTAGTACTGAATATTAGACAAGGAGTACAGACCATATGACTTTTCTGTTAGTGAGCAAAAGTAATCTCATATTCTGGATTTTATTAAGAAGGAAATCAAGACTGTGTGTTCTGGGATAACTACAATGCTGTCTGCACAGGATATGTGGCTAAGGCGCCTTCATTTTTTTTGCAAATTAAAAATCTGTACTATGGCTGAAGAAGATTTAACTCCTATGATATTTAAATCATAAAATATACAGATGCAGAAAGTAATAACTTCTGCAGCAATTTCCTACTACTTAAAATTGTATTGACTGCGACGATTTTACCACAATAAAAAAAAATTGCTCCCTATCCTTAGAAAAAGCCTCACATCCTGTTTAACTCACGGGTCCAAGTGCTTTTGGGATTTGTGCTTGATAGACTATCTCATGGCAAAGTATTCAGTGTGTTACTATGAGCCAAGAAACAATTCACCACAGGAAATTCCACCATGAATTATCTCAAGCATTCTAAAACCTGGGCCAATATAATGGGGTAATATATCTCAAAATCCCACGTGGCAGTAATTAGTAGGGAAAAAGGGACAGAGTTATGGGGTTGCCTTGACAAAATAAATATTGGTTAATATGATATGTGAGCAAAAACAAAAGAGAAAGTTAGAACTTTATTTTATCACTGAATGTATCTGGAAAATCCCAAATTTTGAAGCTTTTCAACAAGGTTACAGATCTAAATGATCATGATTGTAACATTCATAAAAATAGCCAGAATTGTAGTTTCTAAATTGTAGCATGTAAATCATGCAACTTAAACAGCAAAATGTTTGATTTAATACTATTAAATGTTCCAGAGAACAGAGTCAATGACTGACAAAAATATTACATCCAGGATACAACTAATACAGTCTTTGCATTGTTATCCTATTTACAGACAATTTAAAGTGAACAGCTATTTTTTTTTTAAATTTTCAACAAGAAAACTGCTTGTTTGATTTCAACTTATTGAAGGTTAGCTTCAGTTTTCACTCTTTTATCAGAGATCTTATCAATCTACCCACAAAGGTGTCCAGATTTTACTGGGGTTCATAAGCAGTTCCACAAATTACTGTGGGCTTTCTTTGACTAATTCCTGGGATCCTTTAGGAATACCCCACCAATGAAGATGTCCCAAATGTACTGGAATGCTTCACCAGTCATTTCCTGGCTTCACTCAACCACAAGACTCCCCATGGAGTCTTGCAGAGGAGCAGGGAGTTGCTGAGATTCCCAGACAAATCAGAAAGGGGTAACAATAAAGTAAGAAATACATTTTATTTTAAGTATGTTGAGTTTTATGTTTTCACTGTTTTAAAGTGATTTAACATTTCATCCAATCAAAGAATCAGACAGTCCAGAAACAAGTACTTGGACTCATGCTAACATCACATCATTACTTACAAATTGCATTTACCAGCACTTGGCCACTCAACTACTATGCCTTGGTTTCTTAAGTATTTTTGTTTTTGTAGTGATACAACCACTACACTGGCCGCACTCCTACTAACATACTGCAGGAGGCAACCACTGTACCCAAACTAAACCTACATCAAATACCCCAGTGGACGGGAGGACACATTCTCAACCGTGGTTCTGGCATCTGTAGAGACTCAGATCCCCTACCGCAGCCATCCCTGGCCCATCCAGGATCCCCTGGGTACAATGCCTACCTGCTGCCTCTTCACAGGCCCCCACCCCCCATGACTCACCTTCACATCTACACCCCCACTCCATCAGGCACCACCCTACTTGCGCCATCGCCGCCCTGACCACCCGAACTAATCCAACCTTCAACTGATCATTGACCAGGAGCCTGCCATGCGATAGTCCCAACATCAAAGGTTACAACCAGACTGCTTGAACTTGTAAATACCCTAGAACACTATTCCCCCCCCAGACTCTTTGAAGAAGGGGGTGAATGTGGTGATACAACTACTACGATAGCCGCAATCCTACTGGCCTACTGCAGGGGACAATCACTGCAGGTAGGCAACCTGGGAGGCTGCCCCACCATGCCGGCTGTCAATCACCGGCCCTTATAAAGACTCGAGCTGGCCCCTTCCTAGATAAGTTGGGCAAGTGGAACCAGAGCTACAGAGACCTGGTGTTCAACTTGAAGCTGATTAAAGCTTGTAGTACAGTCTTCTCGAGTTTTGTGTTTGCTTGATGCGCCACAGCACATCACAGTTTTGTTTCATTTTAAAAAATAAGTTAATATTTGTTTTAATTTTATTTGTTTATTCACTTTTAATTGATATTCACAGATTTGGGATGTGCTGGTGATAATCTGGCAGATCCACAGAAGTCCATCAGCCTGTGGTAGTATGCACAATATGTGCATTGCCAGCTTTTGCCCCTATACCCTGTTGTGCAACTCTAAAGCTTCAGATACATGCATACATGAGTTCTCACTCTGCTCTGCACTAATTTCTGTGCTAGAATTTCTTGGTTTGCTTAGCTGAGTGGCCAAGTACACATTATAGCTAGCCTTTTAACTATTCATCAACCATACCTGTGCACCAAGAAGGGTTGGCTTTGATTGGAGTTGATCATATTCATTTGACTGACAGGCTCAGCTAAGTCTTTTGTTTCTTTTTCTTTTTTTTCAATGTCACTTTTTTTTTGATTGCTTAAAATATTTAACTGGAGTTTAACGTATTTTTTTCATGAATTATCCTTTCTAAATAATTAATTTTTTTCCTGTTTTTCTCTTAGTGTTGCCAAATGGTTCTGATCAACATCTACAGTGAGAGGACCATTGACATCACACACTGTCAGAGGCCACCAGGATGGTCTTTGCTTCCATCACCTGTCGCACAGTGGCTGCTCATTGGTAATAGCACCTCAAGGAGATTTTAGTGGTGACAATAGCAAAGTTTAAGGGCGTACATGTTCACAAAAATATAGCTTGTCATTTGGAAGCATTGATAAACTTTCTGAGCACTTATGGGCACCTAAGCTGTGCATAGGGGTTTGCCATCAGTCAAATATTTCTAGAGGTGCTTTGTAGGGAGACCTGTACTATGACATCACCCCACTCTATCATAACCACATAGTTCGGGAGGCAGAAATGCAGAGCATGTGTAGAGCTACCAATAAAGCAACTCTTTCCAACTCGCAGAAGTCAAACCATGTAATCCACTAACATTCCGACACACAACACAGAGAAGATAACTTTGGTGATGAGTTCAGGGTGTGGACACCTGTTGGCCAAATGCTTATCAGGAGAACAGAGGATGTAAGATTCTGATATTTGTAATCAGTGACAGAGCCCTCTGATTTTATTGCTGAACATTTCTCCCTATTTCCTTGACATTGCTGTTAGCATCTAATTTAGTTATAAACATGTTTTACTAAAGTTGTGTCTGCCTCCTACATACCTACATGTCCCCTCACCCACGTTATTTAAAAAAATATTTTATTTTTGATTTTATCAACAAATACCAAATGATCATCACAGATAAGTAATTAAATGTGAATCATTAATACATATTCCAAATATGACCCCTATCCCCTCCCCAAACAAAACCCCTAATGAAGAAGAAAAAAAGAGGAAAAAAGTAAAAGAAAAAAGAGAAGGGAACAAAGGAAAGAAAAAAAGAGGAGGAGAAAAAATTTAAAAAGAGAAAAAGAAAAAGAGAAGGAGCTATCGAGATCTGAAAGCCAATTCATCAAAGAAGAGGCCCAGTTATTTTTATCTAAATTTCAATAAAAGTAAGAAAAATAAATAAAATATGTTATTTATTAAGTATTCAACTCTACATTTTGTAAGTAGTGTTCCCTTAACTGCAAACACTTGTGGCATTTATTCCTTAAGTTGTAAGTAATTTTCTCCAAGGGAACGCGACTATGCATTTCAGTGTCCCAACAGATTATTTCCAAGAGGGAATCAGACTTCCAGGTAACTACAATAGATTTCCTGGCCACTGCCAATGCAATTTTAGAAACTTTAATTGATATTTGGACAGCCTCATTTTACATCTGTGATATTTCCTAAAAGAAAGAAAAATTCTGGACTTAGGCAATTGTTTCCCAATAATTTGATTTAAGTTTCCCCAAAAGGGTTTCAATTTGGAACAGCCTTACCCACATTATTGACACAATTTCAAGAACTTGCTGCAACTTTTAGAAGAATATTTCTTTAGAATTTTTCCTTCTATGTTTTTTTTTAATGCCAAAAAACCACATGGCATGGAAACAGAAATTTTGACTTCTCATAATCAAGTTCCCATTGATGTTAATCTACAGTAATCCATTTTATTCTTTCCACATCTCCATGAACTCTGCAATGCTTGGATTCAGCTTCTACCACTCACCTGCACTTAGGTTAATTTATCTTATCTGATTAACCTTCTTATCCAAGTGTTCTTTGGACGTGGGGGAAATCCAAAGGACCTGGAAGAAACCCATAGAGTGGCAGAGATATTGCAAACTCGCCTCAGAGAGCACCAGCTTATGGACATCAAGATTAAACCAAGCTCCTCATTATTGTGAGACAGTAGCTCAATCAGTCAAATAATGATGTTGGCACAATCCATTTTTCAGAGAGTGATACAGGCTGAGAGTAAGTGTTCAATAAATGTGACAGCACATTCTCCATCAGGAAAATAAAGTAACATTCGGGGATTCATATTTATTCTCAGAAGCAGGAAGAATTTGATGCAGCAATACTCTTTGCAAGATGCAAATGTGCTGGAGAAGCTGAGCATGTCACTCAGCATCCATAGGAAGTAAAAGGTGACCAGTGTTCAAGTCCGAGCACTTTGTCAGGCTCCTGCAACTGTTGGATTTTAGAACAGTCAGGTAGTCAGCCCAGTTGGCCATTCCAAATATTTAATCAAGTAAGTTTGTGTTGTTAATATTGTCAGGTTGTCCACAATCCCAGCACTGTCAACTGAAAATTCCACATGTGTTTGCCTCATATCTTCTTCAAAGGGTTCCACCAGAAAGCAGTGTGTTTTTGACAGTGCAATAGCGACTAAGTAATAGACAATCAGGCAGATTTCTGGACCATTACATGAGTTTGAGTTCAAATATAATTTTTAAAAATGGAGAATTTAAATTTAATTAATTCAATCTGGAATTTTAAAAAGAAGGCTCATCTTGGTCACAGAAAACACAAAACATTAGAAATGTAAAACCCACCTGCTTCACTTATGTTCTTCATGGAAAGATATTTTCCATCATTATCTGATTTCAGATCCATTAATGTCCCTAGTTCTTAAAGTCATCATCAGTTCAGTCACAATTAGTGATGGATAATGAATAGCCGTCTATTAATGGCCATACTGAAATTCAGTAACATGGAGACTCAGGTTTGAAAGATGAACATAAAGAAATTTATTTTAGCAATGTATCTCTTACTTCAAGGGGTTAACAAGGGCTGCATAATTTCAGACAGAGATGGGAATCAGACTTGGATATAATAATTGGTGATCAAAGCTGGTCCAACTTATGCCAAGACAGCATGACAAATATAATAAATGTAAAATGTAGACTGATGCATTATAATTTTTTGCATCAATTATATCTTTTGCAGCAAAAAATAAATAAATTTAAACCAGAAATATCAGATCAATGTTTTTGGTGCAGCTCAGAGATAGGAGCCTTTCTACATTCAACCTTCTCATGTCCCAAAGTGAGACTCTTCTGGGTAGATATAGGAAATTTATTAGAAAAATTATATGAATTTGATTTCTACAAAACCCAGAATTATTATTACTGTGAAATATTGCAGCCTACAATGAGGCTGTCCAATTTCTAAACAGAATTTGTAAAGATGGCATTGGGGTGGCTAGAAAATGTATAGCAGTTACCTAGAAGTCTGATTCCCATCAAGGAATGACATGCCTGAACACAGAAATGCATAGCTGTGTTCTCCTTGAGGAAATCACTTACAAGCTGAGGAAAAAATAAATGACTTTTTAAAAAAATCTGGCAACTGTATCTGCAGCATATAGATGCAACTATTTAGGTATACCCCCCCCCCCCCACCCCCCACCTCTGAACCCTTCATCTAGTACTTCTCTCTCACAGATCCAGGAATACTAAAGATTAAAGCCTATCAGGTAGGTGGTGAACTCCTGACAAAATGTTCTTCTATTCTTCTTTTCTTCTCTCCTTATTGACATATTTCCCTTATTTCTTTTTCTAATCTAGTTTTCCCTTTTTTCTGTTCTTTTCTTTTGGGAAAAAAGAAGAAAAAAATGAACAGCCAAAACCAAAGTCAATAAATAACATCATGTAAATGAAGATTAAAAAAAGGTTAATTTCTTCTTGAAAAAAGAACGATTAAAATAAATGAGCGGGGAGTGGTTTGAGTAGGTCTGAAGGAAAGAAATGGACAACTATCTTCTGGTTTAGCTGTCTTCAGGGTTGTTCAACATATTTCACAGCCAATTTAATAACTTACTAAGCATTTAGTTGTTTAAGGTAGAAGGCTCAAGCCAACCTCTTAAATAATAAGTGAAATAATATGAAATGATTCAGAGATAAAGGGTTGCTCAGGACTCCAAGGGAAAGTTCCATAGAGTTATATGTTATTCCATATCGAGCCCCTTGAAAGGTTGCACCTCTGATCTTGCAGGTCCCTAGCCCCTTGTGCAGAGAGATGTATACTTGAAACAATTCTTAGTGGTAACACATCTGCAACTGTCCTTCTGATAAACAAGTGATGCAGTAACAAATCAGCCTCTAAAACAAGTCCTGTCAGCTGAGAATTAGCATTTTCTGTCAAGAAAATAAAAAAAAACCCAACTGCAATAAAGTATAATGAAATCTTGAATGGTTCAAGACCCAAAACATTCACCATTCTTTTCCTCCCATTATGCTGCTTAGCCCACTGAATTCTTCCAGCAGATTTTTTTTTGTGGCTTTAATAAAGCATTGATATTTTAGATCCAAACAAGAAGAGAAGAAGAAAGGATAAATCACATTCAATAAAGGCAGGTGTGCTGTGAAATAGAAAATTTCAATTTAGTCTCTCCTAACCTATATTGGAAGAAAACTGCCCACTTTACATGGTCTAGTATATGCATTACTCCATGTTATGTCCTTGGTTGTACCATCAGAGGTTTTAATAAACACTCAGAGAAGCTTGTAAGTTTACAGCACAAATTTTACTCACATCCCAGGCTGCTGGTCATCTATGAATACACTGTTGCACTGAACATGCTTATCACTCAAGTGTGATGTGGCTCTTGCAGTCTTGCTGTGCTCCTGCTCCAGCATAAAATAGTCCCAAATTTCCACTGTATATAGCATCCCCCCTTCTTTAAAAAAAAGTCTAAAAATTAAAAGATTTAGTAAGATTTAAATTTCTTTAAAATAAATTGTTACTGCTCCTTTACCTGCACTTGCCATTAAGAATTAAGTATTCTAATTATATAACTGCAGTTCTATATTCTTAGTGGTATCACACTGATGGTAGGATATTGCTTCTCCACCTGGTAGACCTTGTTGTGTCTGTATGCTTCGGTGGTGTTGGCACGGTTGTGGATGGTGGTGTTGTTTGCCTCGGTTCTTCAGTTGCTTGCTGTTCAGTTGTTACAGTGTTGGTGGTTGGTGTTTCTATTTGCATTCCTTCACAAGTTTCTGGATTATTAGAAGCTGCTGGTGCTTCTGGTGCTTTCTGTGTCAGATCTGGGGTTGGGCAAATGTGGATTCTGTTTCGTCTCAGCTGCCTAACATATTCTGTCTCAATGATGTATGACCTTAGTATCTCAGCTTCTCTAACAATCTTTGCTAGACTCCAGGTTTTTATTACTGGCTCTTGAACATGCACATGCTGCCCTTGGAAGTGTTCTGGCAATGTTTATGCATATTTATTATAATATTGATGAATTTTCTCTTGTATATTAGTCAGCTTTCTTCTTGTTTCCTCTTGGTGGTCTGGTGGATGGATTTTGCTTGGCTGGGTTGTTTTGTTCTTGCTGCCATTCAGAAGCTCTGCTGGGAATTTTATGTCAGCCCTCAAAGTTGTGGCTCGCAGTGACAGCAGGGCGAGGTAGGGATCTTCCTTTGTCTCTCAACACTTTGTGAGAGTGTGCTTGATTGTCTGTACATGCCTCTCAATGAATCCATGGCCTTTGGGGTAATGTGGTGGTGAAGTAATGATGGTGAACCCATATTCTGCAGTCATTTCTCTGAATTCACACATTGTGAATCAGTCCCATTGTCACATATCACTTGATTGGGTATCCCCTGTTCTGTGAAGTGTGCACGTGCTGCAGCAGTGATGGTCGATGCTTTCAGGTCCTTCACTTTCCTGATGAAGGGAAATTTGGAGTAGTAACAGGACACAATCAGATACCATTCCCAGTGTAATTGGGCAACTCAAGGATCGCTTGGACAACATGCAAAAGAATGTTCTAGGGAATGGCCTGTTCTGCTGCATTCTGTGTGGAGAGCAGTTTGGGCTGCTGGGATCATACTCTGTCATGTGTGAAGTCTATAAAAAGAATGTCTGCACCAAATGTGGAATTGAAACGCCATGTAGGCCCCGACCTGTGTGGCTTTGTAAGATCTGCAGCGAGCAGTGAGAGGTCTGGAAATGTTCTGGTACTTGGTTCTTTAAGGGTTTGCCAAAACAAGGGCTGCCAGAACCGATCTCTTTTAATAAGCAGAATTTACAGGTGGTCAAGGGAGAACATCCTTCACAGGAACCTCCTAGTCTTGAGCAGAAACCTTTCCACAATGTGACACAGAGGAGAGGTCAAGCAGAAGGTGGTGTCCCAGTTGAGCATGGAGATGTGGATGAAAAGGGAGAAATCAGTAGAAAGTCAGGCACTGAGGCTAATGCTGGGCCCACAGGCCGAGGTCCTCCCAGCCAGACTTCTTCAGGATGCCGACAATGAATCGTGGCGGGCAGTGACTGTAGAGAAGGTGAGAGTCAGGATGGATATAGTGGTGATGTGGAGGGCGACAGCAGCAGGAGCCCAGCAGCTGGGTGACGTCATAGTTCATCTCCAGTTTGCCAAGCTCCTCCTGGATGGCCAGTTCAAGCAAGTGCCCCTGCAACCTTGTCAAGGAATGACTCCCAGAATCTAAGAGCAAAAGCCAGTGGTAGGGACTCCAGCCTTAGCGGATTCTGTGCCATGTCAACCCACCCCATCAATGGGCTCAACGGAGGAAGAGAGAGCCATCCACCAGCATGGCAAGTTTGCTGCACCCAGCATGGGGTCCAGTGTGCCTGCCTCCCATCAACAGCAACAGAACGACGAGGACGAGGAGACTTATGATCCAGATTAACCCTCGACACTGGGAGCACTGGAGTTCAGTCTGATATATTACCAGGTTAATAATGCTTTGCACTGCACCATCGTAAAAGCAAAGGGGATAAAGCCCATGGACTCTAATGGCTTGGCTGATCCATATGTGAAAGTTCATCTACTGCCTGCAGCCAGCAAGTCAAACAAGCTGCTCACCAAAAGTCTGCGCAACACCCAAAACCCAGTGTGGAACGAACAGCTAACATACCATGGAATTACTGAGGATGATATGCAGAGGAAAACTCTCAGGGCCTCTGTCCTGGATGAAGACAAATTTGGTCACAATGAATTTATTGGAGAAACTAGGGTTTCTCTAAAAAAGCACAAACCTAATCAATTAAAGAACTTCAACATCTACCTGGAGAGAGTGGTACCGATAAAGCAAGGTTTTACAACTAGATCCACACGAGGAATGTCTCTCTATGAGGACGAGGTTGAACATAGTAGCGAAATCGAAGAGCGGAGACGAATCCTTATCTCCATCCTGTACAACAGTCAGCAGGGAGGCTTGATTGTGGGAACTATATATTGTGTTCATTTGGCTGCCATGGATGCCCATGGCTACTCTGATCCCTTTGTCCAAATCTGTCTCAAGCCTGACATGGGAAAAAAGGCAAAACAAAAAAAACACAGATCAAGAAAAAGACATTGAACCCAGAATTTAATGAAGAATTCTTCTATGAGATTAAGCATAGTGACCTGGCCAAGAAAACCTTGGAGCTCTCTGTGTGGAATTATGATATTTGCAAGGTCAATGATTATATTGGAGGTATTATTCTGGGCATTAATGTCAAAGAAGACTGCTTGAAGCACTGGTATGAGTGCCTGAAAAACAAGGATAAGAAGAATGAGTGCTTGCATACCCTGTACAATGCGAATCCCATTCCCAGTGACTGAGGAACACCTGCCACAACCAACCTGTTACTTCCTACTATCATTCACTTTCCTTCTCCTCACTCCTCTTTGCCCATCTCATTCTGCTCAAAAACTTTGATAAAATAGTCCCAAGTTTCCACTGTATATAACACTCCATACAAAAACCTTAAGCTATACTAACTCTGCCAGAAGAATTCTATAGGTCAAGCAGCATCAGTGGGGGAAAATGAATGGTTGACATTTTGAGCCAAAATTCTTTATCAAGAGTAAAGAAATGTAGTACTGAAGCCATTGTAAAGAGGGCAGGGTAGGAGGGCTGGGACATGGCCCCCATGTGGGATTGGTAAACTCGGTGGAGGTGAAATATGATGAACAGAGGGAGTAGATTGGCAGATGCCAGACAAAGGGGAGGGGAGGAAGGGAAAGAGAGAGAAAAAAAGAGAGGGAGACAAGAAAATCAATTGGGTCAGGCGGAGGAAGATGAGTCATATTGGATGGAATGGGTGGCTAGAACACAAAGGCTGCCAGTGCTGGAATCTGATAAGAAGAGAAGATAAGAATGGTAGTATGAAGAGAGAGCAAATGGAATAAGTAGGGTTGGGGGGGGGGGGTGTAGAGGAGAAAAGAGTGAAGAGCTAAGGTTCAACAGGGTGGAACCATGAAAACAGATTTCAGTTAGTCCCATACTGGCTTTCCTGAAATGGTCTTAACAAACACTTCTCACTCTCTTTCCTGTTTAGTATCTGTGCCAATACTTTTAACAGAAATTTTCATATCATAGAAGCATATTTAAATTGGATTCCAGGTGGAGGAGCAGATTTCCAGGGATTGCAATGGGTTGCACCACTTTTCAATGTAATTTCAAGTACAGAGATAACTTTTTTTGAATATTTTACTTAATTCAACATATATATGATAAATATAATAATTAATAGCAAATCACAATTTTACAATGTTTACAAAAATATGTTGATAATATATAAAAAAGAAAAGGAAAAAAAAACTAAAGGATACTACTAAAACTAAAAATTACAAAAAAACCCTAGATTCCCCCAACCTAAACTAACTCCAAAAACTAAAATTTAAATCTAAATATAAAATACATAGTAACATAGCTATAATTTAGATTTCTTCAGATGACATTCAAGAATCCCAGAATGAACATTTTTCCAAAAATTATTACTTACTTAGGGAAAATTTCATTGGTTTTGAGAATTCAGGGACAAAAAAAAATATATAATTTTAATCTCATTATTCTAGCATTCTTCCAAATTTGCAAAAATACAGAATATTTATCCCTTAAATTATATTTATGTTTTTCTAAAGGGATACAACTTTGAATATCTGCATGCCATCTTTCTAATATTAATGAAACATCTGATTTCCATGTAACAGCAATACATTTCCTTGCTATTACAAAAACTAATTTAACAAATTTCAATTGAAAATCTGACAAAGATAATTTAGAAGTTATACTTTCAAAATTTCCTAACATTAATAATTCAGGGTTTAAATAACATCTTTATATAAATCTTGCCAGGCCTGCTGATCTATTGTTATATTTAAATCTAGTTCCCATCTTTCTTTTAAGTTAAATAAACCTACTTTAGGTGTTTGTTCTTGTATCAACATGTATGCTATTGAAATAAATTTTTAGTCATTCCATCAATGATAATTTTCTCCAAATCTGTAAGATTCTTTCAAAACAATTCAGAACTTATTTTCTCTCTAAATAGGCTCTTAATTAAAAATAACAAAATATTGTATTATGGTGAATATCATATTTAATTTTTAATTGATCAAATGACATCAATTTATCATTATCATAACAATCTCCCAATTTTGAAATTCATTTATTATTCCTGTTACAATGTTCTGTGTTGTGTATTGGTCTATGTGTTGTGTGGTTTTATGTTAAAAAGTGACAGTTTGCCTTTGAGAGCCAAGGTGAAGATGGACTGCTGAGAGAGTGGGAGATGGACTGAGCATGTTCAGAAAATTATCTAAAAACTTCTGGACTTAGACATTAAACCACCAGTGGGGGTGCTATGGAGTGGAAGAAGGCTCAGAGCATGAGTCATGGTCTGGAGGACAGTTTAGAATGTTGGAATTTCAAAAAGGATCTACATTCCGAAGGCAGCCAGAAAGATCCGAACCAAACCTGTTGTTCCACTCTCTGCAAGCAACACAAGACAACTTTGAATTTTGTGCTCTTTCTCAAAGATCTTTTGGCTTCAGTTTACCAAACAAACTGAATTTTGTTTATGATCTTTGCTTTGGTTGAGATTGAAGTTTTGTGAACTTGTGTGTTTTGTGTTTGTTTTGTGTCTAAGATTTTCTGTGGGTTGGTTGAAAATATAACTTAGACTTTGATTATGTATGTTATATTTAGGCTGGGGACTTTATTAGTTTTACACTGTTATAGAGATTTGTATTATAACCAGTGGGCATTGTTGTAAAAGTGGGGGAAGGTGGGTGGGCAGATTTTGAATTAAAATTTGAAGGTGAATTTTTTTATTAATAAAGTAATTGTTCATCTTTACCCCTGTGTGATATGCCTTCTTTGTGGTTGCTGGTTTGATCTTGTAACATAATTTGGGGACATTGTCCAGGATCAAACCAATTTGGAAGCTTTAGGGGTGATTGACTTACTTGTGCTTAGTTATCAGTCGTCCAAGTTTGACTCAACCTCTAGCTTGAAATTAAAAATAAATGGTGAATGTTTAAATCACCAGCAGAAAAAAACAGCAACTATGAATATTGACCAGTTCATAGCGAACCCTTCAGTGGTTAATTTAAAAATGGATAAAATGTCAGAACTGATGGTTATGGTTGGCAAGTTAAAACTTCTTACAGTAAGAACTGGGATGAAATAAAGGAAATTGCCCAAAAGATTGTTAAACACTATGTAGGAAAGGAAGTATTTGAAGAAGCTACATTAGAACAGTTTCCAAAGGAGAAAACTTCAGAAGAAATAAAGTTGGCTTTGAGAAAACTAGAGTTAGAGGAAAAAAGAGAGGCAGAAATGAAAGCCGATTGGAAAGCAGTAAGGCAGGCAGAAAGAGTAGAGAGAAAGGAAAAAAGGGAGGCAGAAAGGAAAGCCGAATGGGAAGGCAGGCAGAAATGGAGGAAAGGGCAGTCACAAGGGAGGAGAGAGAGTAAGAACAGAAACATGAGCTAGAACTAACTAAACTGAGGCAGTCCCTAACCCAAGGAGAGAGATAGAAGCCCAAAATACGTGCTGGTCAAGAGGAGAGGTTTCTGGTCAGTAGAGGTTAGTTCCTCCATTTGAGGAAGCTGAAATAGACCAGTATTTTCAGCATTTTGAGAAAGTAGCTGTAAATTTAAAATGGCCACCAGACCAGTGGTCACACCTGCTACTAAGTGTTTGTTAAAGGGAAAGCCCAACAGGTGTACTCGTGTCTCACTGTACAACAAGCAGCTAATTATGAATTTGTAAAGCAGGCTATACTCTGATCTTATGAACTAGTTCCAAAGCCTGTAAACAAAAGTTCAGGACTTTAAAAAAGGCAGCAACCCAATCTTGTCTGGATTTTGCTTATAAGAAGGTTGTGTTTTTTGATCAGTGGTGTGCCGCAATGAAAGTAGAAAATAACTTTGATTTATTGAGGGAAATAATTCTGTTTGAGGAGATTAAAAATTGTATTCCTGATGATATTCTAGTGTCCTTGACAGAGAAAAATAGAAAAACTTGGCAAGAATTGGCAAAATTGGCAGAGGAATATAATTTAACCCACGATTCTAAGTGGACACAAGGGAAAACCTTTCAGAGGAATACTGCTGATAATCCAAGTAGAGTAGAAAGAAAATCTAGAAGTGAGGGTAAAGGAAGAGACGAAGAGAAATGGGTGAAGGAAAAATTTTCGAGTGTTATTTGCCACTATTTTAAGAAACCATGGCACATAATAGCAAATTGTCCTGTACTGAAAAGGAAAAAAAGAGAAAGAGAAAAGGGTGGTACCAACTGCTTGTGTTCAGAGTGAGAAAGTTAGGGATATTTTTAAACCATTCATGACTGAAGGTTTCATTTCTGTTAAAGAAGGATCCAATCAAGTGCCAGTTAAAATTCTGTGGGATACTGGAGCAGCCAATCGCTTGTATTAAGCAACGTTTTGAATTTTGGTGAGGAGACCGATACTGGAGATGTGAATTTAATTAAAGGCATTGGTGGTGAAACAGAGCCTATACCTTTGTTTCGAATAGTGATGAAATCAGACTTAGTTAATGGCCCAGTTACGATAGGGATAAGATCAAGTCTGCCGGTGGATGGAGATTCTCTTTTGTTAGGGTATGATTTAGCAGAGGGTAAAGTCATACCTGCTGTGAAAATCACAAGTAAGCCATTGGTTTATGAGTCCAAAAAGGATTTGGAAATCTACCCTGTGTGTGCCTTTACTAGAGCCATGTCTAGAAAAATGGTAGATGTAGAGAAAGTCTGTGATGATCCTGTAGTGGATGCAAGCATTGAGGACAAACCTAAGGATCTAGCTTTGCTGTTGTCAAGAGAAGAATTAATAACTAGAGAAAAGCATGATCCTGATCTTGTTGAGATAAGAGATAAGATTCTGTCTAACCAGGAAATTGAAACTGTGCCAATAGGTTACTTTGTTCAAGAAGGAATATTGATGAGAAAGTGGAGACCACAAAATATTCCCAAAAGATTCCCAAAATTTACAGGAATGAAATATTAAAGTTAGCTCATAGTATACCTTTAGGAGGTCATCTTGGAGTGAAGAAGACCATAGAAATGATATGGAAACAGTTTTATTGGCCGAAATTAAGAAAGGATGTTGTGAGCTTTTGTAGAACCTGTCACACTTGTCAACTGGTGGACAAGCCTAATCAAGGACAACTAGTGGCACCTTTAGAAACCATCCCTGCTTTCGGGGAGCCCTTCTCAAAAGTGATAGTGGATTTTGTTGGCCAATTGCCAAAAACCAAAGCAGGAAATGAATATTTGTTAACACTCATGTGCACAGCCTCAAGGTTTCCAGAGGCTATTCCTCTAAGAAACATTAAAGCAAAGACAATTGTGAAGGCTAAGCTAAAATTTTTCACACTGTTTGGCCTACCAAGGGAAATTCAATCGGACAAAGGGAGTAATGTTATGTCTGGAATATTTCAACAGGTGGTGTATGAAATGGGAGCCCATCAAATTGTGTCAACTGCCTATCATCCTGAAAGTCAAGGGGCCTTGGAAATGTTCCATTTAACTGTAAAACATATGATGAGGGCTTATTGCATGGAAAATAAAAAAAGGATTGGGATGAAGGAATCCACTTGTTACTGTTTGCTGTTAGAGAGGCAACTCAGGAGTCTCTTGGCTTTAGTCCATTTGAGTTGGTGTTTGGTCATGAAGCCGGGGGTCCATTACTATTGTTGAAGGAACAGTGGATACATAATGATATACAATCAAATCTGTTGGATTAGGTTTTCAAATTTAAAACAGATTACATCAGGCTTGCGAGATGGCAAGGAAAAATTTAAAAACTGCTCAGGGAAAAATGAAAATTCAGTATGATCAAAAAGCAAAAATTAAGGACATTAAACCTGGCGACAAAGTATTGGTTTTCTTTCAAACCACTTGAGAGCTCAGTTTTTAGGACCATATAAGGTGAAATCAAAAATTAACCAGGTCACCTATGTCATTGAGATGCCTGATCATTGAAGATAGACACAGGTCTGTCACGTGAACATGCTTAAACCTTACATTGAGAAAATAACTGAGGATGATACTAGGATTCCAACCAAGGTGCTAGTTATAGATGGAAGTAAGGAGGAAATAAGTTTTGTGGAAGGTCATGGAGCACAGAAAATGATAAACCCCATGCTGGAAAATTCTATAGTTTTGCAAAACTTAGATACCAAGTTAATTTGACTAAATCAGAAAGGAAAGAAATGAAGACATTACTTATGAAATTTAAGGATATTCCAAAAAGAATCAATGTGGCTTTCATGATGTGGAGGTTGGTGATGCTAAGTCTTTTAAGCAGCATCCTTACCAAATTAATCAGGAAAAGAGCAGATTGTTGGATCAAGAGGTGGATTATATGCTCAGAAATGACATCATATGAAAATCAAGTTCAAATTGGAGTTCACCCTGTGTTCTGGTGCCTAAGCCAGGTGGCTCAATTAGGTTTTGTACAGATTATCGAAAAGTAAATATGGTGACAAAGACTGATACATTCCCTTTTCCCAGAATAGATGATTGTATAGATCTTTTGGTTTCAGTTTACCAAACAAACTGAATTTTTTTAATGATCTTTGCTTCAGTTGAAATCAAAGTATTGTGAGTCTTGTGTGTTTTGTGTTTGTTTTGTGTTCTAAGTTTTTCTGTGGGCTGGTTGGAAGTGTAGCTTAGACTTTGATTACATATGTTATATTTAAGCTGGGTAATTCATTAGTTTTACACTGTTATAGAGATTTGCTTTGTAACCAGTGGGCATTGTTATAAATGGAGTGGGGGGATTTTGAATTAAAGTTTGAAGGTGATTTTTTTTGTTAATAAAGTCATTGTTCATCTTTACCCCTGTGTGATATGTCTTATATGTGGTTGCTGGTTTGATCTTGTAACATTCCAAATATTCAAAAAAAGATTATATTTTGAGAAAATTAAGAGGATTAATTAATAGGATTTTTAATGGTAAAAGATTTCTAACGACTTTATTCCAAATATTAAGCAAATGCTTTAATATTGGAATGTGGCAGTGCACATCTCTTGGAGCAAACCGGCCCTGCTTGTATCACCGTGCTGGTGGGGCAGCTGCAGCAAGATAGCACCGTAAGGGCTTAGTGATTGCCTCGTGACTTAGCCCATAGCTCGCACTCCTGTCAATGTGATTACGTCACCGCTGTGCGGGGAGGAACTCCAGATGGCCTTAAAGGGGCGCATGCAAATTTCAAATAAACAGTTCACTGAAATCGCCACCGTGTTCTGTGGTGTGTTTTTGTGTTTGTAGCAGCTGCTACATTGGTGATCCCGCAGAGCCCAGATGTTATCTGGTCTCCAACCATGGATTTGTCAGCGATCAGTGCTGTCTCTGTGAAACTCCCTCACTTTTGGACCCATCAACCTCGCATGTTGTTCTGGCATGCGGAGGCACAGTTTTATCTCAGGCAGATCACCTCTGACTCCATGATGTTCTACCATGTGGTGAGCGCCCTTGATGAAGAAACCGCAGCTAGAGTGGATGACCTGATCCACGATCCTCCAAAGGAGGGCAAGTATCTTGCCCTCAAAGTCCTCCTCCTCGGTACCTCAAGGCGGCTCTCATAGCAAGGCTAAAAAGACCCAATTGGACAGATGGACAGCCATGTGTCCTGCTTGGCATTCAAATGGCTCAGAAGGAGTACCTCGAAGCTTCATTCATGGAACTCGTCTAGGATGCACTACTGTCGCTACCAGGGGAGTTTTTTGGAGCAGGCGCAGAATCCGGAGGTGAGAACCCAACTCTTCTTGCAGACTTCCGCAATAGGCTCAGCTCATTGGCACCTCCACCACCAACCCACCACGGCAAACACCTGGTGAACATCCCCAAGGAGCTGGCCTCAGCAGAGTTCATGTTTGACCAGCATGGCCCACAACTGATCCCCCTGTAGTGCCCATACGAGGGCCCATACAAGGTCCTCCACTGATCAGGAAAGGGTTTTACCCTGGACATTGGGGCAGGGTAAAATTATTCATGGTCAACAGACTGAAGCTGGCACACATGGACTTAGACCAACCCGTGCAGATGGCCCAACCTAAGCGAAGGGGTCAGCCACCCAAGCGGTGAGATGCGTAAGGCAGTTCTGGGGGGGTTGTGTCGTGGTGCACATCTCTTGGAGCGAACCGACCCTGCTTATATCATCATGCTCGTTGGGCAGCTGCAGGAAGATGGCACCATTAGGGTTTACTGATTGCTTCATGGCTTAGGCCACAGGTTGTGACCTGGGCAATGTGATGGCCCTAAAGGGGTGTGTGCAAATTTCACCGTGTTCTGTGGTGTGTTTCTGTGTGTGTAGCAGCTGCTACAGTACTGTCTTTATCCATTGTTATTAATGTTGGTTCCCATTTGTAAATAAACTCTTCTGATATAGTTTCTCCAAATTTATTTAATACAATTTCCACCCAAGGTGGTTTAATTTTTACAAACAAAGAAACAAGAAATCTTAATTGTGCTGTCCAATAATAATTCTTAAAATTAGGAAATTGTAATCCTCATAAATAATATTTCCTTGTTAACATGTCTAATGATTTTCTTACCATTTTTCCTTTCCAAAGAAATTTCCTAATTCATTTATATAAATCTTGAAAGTGATTTTTTGGTATAGAAATAGGTAAAGTTTGGAATAAATATTGAATTCTTGGAAAAAATATTAATTTTAATACAATTAACTCTTCCTATTAAAATAATAGGCAAATTCACCCATTTTTAAAACTCTTCATCTATTTTCATAAATATATGTAATATAGTTTAATTTATGTTTTCATATTATTATCAATACATATGCCTAAATATTTAATCTTATTTGTCCTCTTTTCAACATTGTGAATAGTCTCCTTGTACCAATTTCATTACTTCAATTTTATTCCAGTTTATTTTATATCCTGAAACTTTCCCATTCTCCAACAACTGACTATAAAGACTAGGTAGTGATAATTGTGGTTGAGTTAAATAAACTAATACATTGTCAGCAAATTAACTAATGTTATGTTCAGTCTGATTTATTACATAACCTTTCAACTGTCTATCATTTTGAACCTTTTGTACAAGTGGCTCTATAGCTGAAGAAAACAAAGATGGTGATAAAGCGTATCCTTGTCTACTTGATCTAGTTAAATTAAAAGATTGATTGAGACATCTGTCCATTTGTTATTACTTTTGCTTTATGATTTCGATATAATGTCTTAATCCAATTTGTAAAGTTCAAACCAAAGCCAAATTTACTCGACCTTAAATAAAAAGTCCCATTTTAACCTATCAAAAACTTTTTTTTCTGCATCTAAAGCCACTATTGCACTCAATTCTTTATTTATTCTGTGATAAATACTTAATAACTTTACTATATTCTCTGAAGTTTTTCTATTTTTAACAAATCTGTCTGATCCATATTGATTCATTCAGGAAGATAATCATTAATCCTATTCACAAATACTTTTACTATAATATTATAATCAACATTTAATAAAGATATTGTTCTATATGAAGCTGGTTTTAATGGATCTCTGTCTTTTTTAGGAATAACTGTAATTATCACTGTGGAAAATGTTTCTGGGAAAATAAATCAATTTGAAAGCTTGTTCTGTTACCTTCAGAAATAAAGGAATAAATAAATCTTTAAATTCTTTATAAAATTCAACTAGAAGCTCATCTGCTCCTGGAGATTTATTATTTTGTAAACAATTATGTGCATCATGAACCTTTTGTTCAGTAAAAGGACTATCTAAATAATCTTTACCTACTTCAGTTAAACTTAGTAATACCGTTTGTAACAAATATTCATCTATAGCCTCCTCATCATATAACAATTCTAATTTATATAACTTTACAAAAATTTCTTAAATATATAATTTATCTTTTGTGGTTTAAATCTCACTTCATTGTTATTCTGTTGTATTGTATTAATTGTTCTAGAGCAGTGGTTCCCCACCTTTTACTTTCCACTCACGTACCACTTTAAGTATTCCCTATGCCATAAGTCTGTTGTCTATCTCATTGTCTCCTTTGGAAGACTACACAAAAGAGTCTGGAAAAACAACCAACTGAAAAACCTCACAAAGATAAGCGTATACAGAGCCGTTGTCATACCCACACTCCTGTTCGGCTCCGAATCATGGGTCCTCTACCGGAACCACCTACGGCTCCTAGAACGCTTCCACCAGCGTTGTCTCCGCTCCATCCTCAACATCCATTGGAGCGCTTTCATCCCTAACGTCGAAGTACTCGAGATGGCAGAGGTTGACAGCATCGAGTCCACGCTGCTGAAGATCCAGCTGCGCTGGATGGGTCACGTCTCCAGAATGGAGGACCATCGCCTTCCCAAGATCGTGTTATATGGCGAGCTCTCCACTGGCCACCGTGACAGAGGTGCACCAAAGAAAAGGTACAAGGACTGCCTAAAGAAATCTCTTGGTGCCTGCCACATTGACCACCGCCAGTGGGCTGATATCGCCTCAAACCGTGCATCTTGGCGCCTCACAGTTTGGCGAGCAGCAACCTCCTTTGAAGAAGACTGCAGAGCCCACCTCACTGACAAAAGGCTTAGGAGGAAAAACCCAACACCCAACCCCAAACAACCAATTTTCCCCTGCAACCGCTGCAACCGTGTCTGCCTGTCCCGCATCGGACTTGTCAGCCACAAACGAGCCTGCAGCTGATGTGGACTTTTTTACCCCCTCCATAAATCTTCATCCGCGAAGCCAAGCCAAAGAAGATGCCATAAGTGTTCTGTGATTAGTAAGTGATTGCTTAAGGTGGTATGTGAGTAGGAAGGGAAGGTTGAGAATCACTGCTCTAGACCCAATTATTACTGAAATATTTTGCTTGAGAAAAATTGTAATTGGCCCATTTCCTTTGGAGTTATGAAACTGTGCACATAACAAATCAATTTGGAATGATAAAAACAGTGGTTTTCAAACTTTTTCTTTCCACCCACATACCACCTTAAGCAATCCCTTACTAATCACAGAACACGAATGGCATAGGGAATACTTAAATTGGTATGTGAGTGGAAAGTTAAAAAGTTGGGAACCACTGTTCTAGAGGATTGTTCCACTTTTAACTGCCAAGCTAAAACTTTTAGATCATTCTCATAATTCATAATATTTCTGTTTCGACCATAGTATTATTTTCTATGTTCTGTATGTAATTTCTTGTTAGTTAAACTTCTATATTTATACTCCAAAAATGATTTTTGAATTTCTTTTTCAAATGTTTTATTCCCTTTTCTAATTTATCTATATCTTTCATATATTCCTTTTTGTTTTGAAGTATAATATATAATTTTCCCTCCTAAATAAGTTTTTACACATCTCAAGTAGTAAACATATCTTCTGTTGAATGTAAATTTGTATCACAAAACAATTCTATATGTTGTCTTATAAAAAGAAAATCTTCCCTTTTCAATAATAAAGAATTTAATCTCCATCTATATACTGAGTGTTGTTTTTTAGCAAATTCCAATTCAATCAAAAATGGAGAATGATCATATAATACTTTTGTTTTATAATCAACATTTAAAACTCTTGATTGATTTTGAGCTGAAAGCAAAAATAAATCAATTCTAGAATATGTATCAAATCTATAGAATAAAAAGTACAATCCCTATCCTTAGGATGTATCCTTCTCCATATATCAATAAATTCAAATCCTTCATTAAAGATAACGTTTACAGCTGCTTTTGATTTAACTATAGTTCTCGATGATTTATCCAACAAAGGATCCAAAATGAAATTAAAATCTCCACCTACTAAAATATTTTCATAGATATCTACTAAATTCACAAAGTATCTTTTATAAATTTCTGATCATCTGTATATGGTGTGTATATATTTAACAAAGTCCACTCCTCAGAAAATATTTGACAATTTACCATTTTGAATATATACAGGTAAAGTTTTCTTAAATAAGATTACTACTCCTCTCGATTTAGAATTAAATGTATAAAAAAATTACTTGGCCTACCTAATCTCTTTTTTAATTTCAAGTGTTCTTTTTTCAGTTAAATGAGTCTCTTGTGAAAAAGCAATATCTATTCCCAATTTTTAAAATGTAAAATATTTTTTTTATTTTTCTTTAAGGTCCTGTTAATCCCGTTAATATTAAAACTCAAAATCCTAACTGCTTTATTGATTTTCAATGTTATGGACCCCAAATTCCAGCAGCAATTGAAATTCACTAAGACAAATGGTTACCTAAAGAAAAGTTGCCTTTAATTATCTTTAAACATGAAAACAGGATCAAACTTTGAATATTACTATTAACTTAACTTAACCCCCTTCTAATTCTCCTCCAAGTTCACGAGTATCAGGCAATTCTTATAATGCCCAGAATTTAACATTTATGAATCTTCACCGGGCTTTGGTTCTTGAAAGGTAAATGGTTACCATTCAGAAAGGTTATTATCAGTTTTCAGAGAGGGATTTGTTGCTCATTGCACACCCACAACTGATTCCTTTTGATCAGCCACTTCAGTGTCTTGCCAAAGGAACTTGCCCCATCAGGATTTTCCAGATGATAACCTATTTCTTTCAGCTCATCACAGAGTTCCTTTTTGTTTTCCTTATTTCAAGTGAAACATTATACAGCCATCCATCTACTCTTGTATGGACCACAAGGACTTTGTGCAAGGTGAACTAAGAACTCATACCCGTCTTCAAAATGGGGTTTTTCCACAAGCTTGCCAGCTTGTCATGTTCTAGTCCCACCTGCTGCTGTTGAACTATAGAACTGAATTCTCTCTCTCTCTCTCTCTCTCTCTCTCTCTCTCTCTCACTCAGTCAGAGAAAGCCTTATGACCCTCTTAGAACAGCACTCTACACTCAGACTGTGGCCCTGGACCCAATCTTCTGAGTTTGTTCATCTGTTGCTTTCCAAAACAATAATCTATTACACCACAGAATGGGTAATTAATACCTACTTGTGAAGTCCTTATAGGCATTCTTCAAAGTTTTTGCAAATGCACTCAGAGCCTGGACTGTCTGGCTTGAGCAGAGCTCTGGCATTTTAAATGAGATCTGTTTTTGAAGTCTTTTGTATTTGTTTGTGACCTACACTAAAAAAAAACCTACCACAATTTATCTCCTTTAAAACATATCTATGTACAATATAAAATGAAACATAATCTGTCACATCATTATCTATACATTAAAAAAAATCCTTTCAATCACTCCTATCCAGGAACGATTCCCACAAATTAATTTTGTCTTGAATGTCAACGTCTGCAATCCAAAAACAACAAAATTACTCAAAATAAATGCATTATAGATAGTATAAAAAAGAAAGAAAAAGGATGAAACAATCTCCCCATCCCCAAAATTCTAGAGGTACTAGCATTATCACCCTCCAATTTACGGGTCATGTCAAACCACGAAAACACACATAGCCAAAGGAAATCAACAAACACAACCACCGACCCCTGGGGAGAAAAAAAAATTCTGTAAAAACAAATACTTCCACCTACAGAATTTCTTCATATATCAAGAAGAAAAAAGAGGGGGAATGACACCCCCTCTTTATACATTGGATATGATTTATTTGAGCAAATCATCATCTATTGTTAACTTGAATTTTTGACAAGCCATTTGTATACCCTTCAGCCTGTACATGTCTTGTTAAAAACATATTCTGCTTGCTGTAACCGTGGCCAGAAATGTTAAATGAGGAACCAAATTCCCACTCTTGGTTACCCAGAGTAATGAAACAACAGACACAGAGGTTTCCCTTAACATCGCGCTCTCTACTACAATTCTCAAGACATAGACTATTTACACAAAATGACGTAAACTATTTATGGTTCAAGTCACAAGGCAATTTCATGAGTCCTTTAGTAAATGAATGGCTCTCATGGTAACACCCACTCCTGGTGACTATGGGTCACTCTGATTAGGACTCCCTAGCACTGCTGATCTGGCAAAAATACTTTCAAAGTAGCTGGATAGTAGAGAACAAATCTTTATCATATAAAACCTTCTTAACCATGTTAAACTCTCTTCTTTTCCTCAATAGAGTTTGACTCAAATCTGGATTTAAAAAAAATATTATTCCTTCATAATTCAAAGGTCCATGTTCTCTAGTTCTTCTCATCGTGAAATCAAGTGTCCTCTCTCTATCCTTATAGCTCAAAAATATACTCAGGATAGGTTAAGGTTTCTGATTAAGATCCGGCTTTGGTCTCAGAGCACTGTGAGCTCTCTCAATTAAAAGCATGTCCTCAAAATGTTCTTCTTTAAACATCTTCAGTATTCATTCTTGAAAAAAAAATCAGATCACATCTTGACCTTCATTACCTTTAGACATCCCCATAATTAAGATTATTCCTTCTGCTCTAATTTTCCAAAAATTCAACTTTTTCAAGCAATTTTTCATTCATAGAAATCTAACCAGTCATTGTATCTTCATATCTATTTGATCTTCAATACATTGTACCCTGTACTTCTTCATACACATCTTGAATTTTCTCTTCCACTTTATCAACTCTTCATGAAACTTTATTTTTTTCAATTTAGTTATACCCTTTCTAACTTCCTTCAATTCTATAGTTAAAAGTTTAAAATTACTCTCCAATGCATCAGAAAGTCTATCAATTTTAACTTCAATTTTATCCATTTTCTTTTTAAAAGTTTTTTTTACCTTTAGATCTTTCTTCTTCTGAACGTCATTTCTCCTTTGCTTCCATAATCCCCTGAGTCCTTTTCCACAGGAGAAATGTTAGCCTCCTGTTCAGAAGTGGAGATGCCAGAGTGGCCCTTTAAAAGATGAAGCTTTTTTCTCCAAAATTTTTTTCCCTCTGCAACGTGCATGCCCGATTTCTCGCGCATCCATGATGCAGTCTTAGTTTTTCCACTGGTGCAAACTTTGCGGGGTGCCGCAGAGAGGACCCTCTCCAGTGAAGCTGGATCTAACTTCAGTGGCCCGCTTTGATGACAAGGTAGACCTGAGTTCTCTTTCTTTTCTCTCTTCCAATTTTTGTTTTGGTGTAGTTTTTGAGGCTTTTCCTTTTTTTAGTGACATCTTTTTTCCTTCTGCTGAGTAAAGTAACTTTAACTTTGCTTAATATCCATTTTCAGTAAATTCCTCAGGAGTCTGTGGGCTGTATGGTGTTCCTCACAGAGATTGCTTTAATATAATTACTGGAGACATTTGGAACACTGCAAATGCTGGAACCTGGAGTGAAAAACAGTCTGCTGGAGGGATGCCTCCCTGCTGGATGCTTGGAATAATTTCTATGCGTGCTTTGAGGTGAAAAATGATGTGGTGGCGAGGATGTTCACACCACCCTCATATGAGCAAACTCTGTATCTCATGGGGGCTGAAGTGAGAAGGATGTTGCTCAAAATCAACGCTCGTAAGGCTGCGGGACCAGATAATATCACTTGCAGGGTGCTCAAAGGATGTGCAGACCAACTAGCTGACATTCTCACAAACATCTTCAATATCTCCCACTATTGTCTCTGTGCAGAAGAAGCCCTCAGTGCCTTGTGTCAATGACCACCATCCTGCGGCACTCATGTTCCCAGTCATGAAATGCTTTGAGAGGCTAATCATGGAGCACATTAGGATGCAGGTGTCCCCCTCATTGGATCCTCTGCAGTTTGCGTACTATCCCATCCGATCTACAGATAATGCCATTGCCACCTCACTTCACCTAGCCCTCACCCACCTGGAAAATAAAGACTCATATGCTGCTCATAGACTTCAGCTCAACATTCAACACAATCATACAGCAGCACCTGATTAGGAAGTTGAACCTGCTGAGGTTAACACCTTCCTCTGTAACTGGATCCTGAATGGAAGACCTCAGTCAGTCTGGATTGGAAACAGCATGTTTAACACCATCACACTGAGGGCCCCCAGGGCTGTGTGCTCATCCCACTGCTGTTTACCTTGCTTACCCATGACTGTGCAGTGAGATACACTTCTAATTACATCATTAAGTTTGCTGACGACATGACCATATTGGGGCTCATAAGCAAGATTGATGCGTCATCTTACAGAGAGGAGGTGCAAACACTAAAGGACTGGTGCAGGGACAACAGCCTACACCTGAACATCAACAAAACAAAGGAGATAGTGGTCGACTTCTGGAGAGCCCAGGGAGACCACTCTCCTCTGACTAGCAACGGCTCTACTGTGGAGGTAGTCAAGAGCACCTTGGCATGCACCTGGCAGAGAATCGCTTCTGTTCCCCCAACACCAGATCCATTGCCAAGAAGGCCCAACAATGCCTTTCCTGCAGGGGTTGATGAAAGTCCATCTTCCACCCTTCACCCTCACTATATTCTACAGGGGATGCATTAGGGCAACCTATGTAACTGCATCACTGCCTGGTTCGGGAACTGCACCCTCCCAGAATGCAAGTGCCTTCAGCAAATAGTAAAGACTGCTGATGGGATTATTGGGGTCTCTCTCCCTGCCATGATAGATATTTATAATGGTTGCTGTTTGCAGAAAGCCATAAACATTGTGAAGGACTCCACACACCCCTCCCACAATCTGTTCTCCCTCCTGCCATTTGGGAAGAGGTACCGAAGCATTTGGGCCCTCATGACCAGATTATGAAACAGTTTTCTTCCCTCAGCTGTGAGGCTTCTGAACTCCAGGGACACAGGCTAGCATATGTAACTTGATATTTATAAGTGATGTGTTATTTCTACAAAAAGATTTTTGAGGTAATTTATCCATGTAAATAACTAGCTCCACGGTCTGGAGGAACACTATCTCATTTTCACTGTACACTGCAATGGTTATGGTATGATCGACAAATAATCATGACTTAACTTGACTTGATGAATTCAGCAAGTTTAACAGCATCAGTGGGAGTAAAAGAATGGGTAATGTTTCATGCCTGAGCCTTTCAACCAAACTGTTTCCAATTAATGCTGTTCAACCTGTTTTCCTTCCTTCCTTTTTTATTCAATATATGTTCATCAAGTGGTGAAATTAAACAATATATATTTTTAGCACCTTCTCTCTGTTCATACTCTGAGTTTCAAGTTAGCAGGTGGTTTGCATAACTAGAGTGCTTTATCAGAGTTTTATTTATTGCAGTTCCCTGTTGACTGTCTGGATCCTACTTTATGACAGTATTGTGATGTTATTGTTTTGTATCTGTCACTTTGCCTTCACAGATTGTGCATTTAAAGAAACATTCGTTTTCAGGGCATGTTAAGATGGTGCATTTTAGGTGCCATTCACCACTCTTACTTCAACTGTGTCATCATAACTTCATCATCCCTACATAAGATTACATCTCATCTCCAGACAACTTCCCACTGGAATGGAGCGAAGCACCATGATAAATGGGAAATTTCACCCATTGAGTTGCATTATTCAGACAACGCATACATATTTACACGTTCAAATCAAATTGATGTCAATTCATTGACTAATGCATATGAGATAAAAGACCTTACACTTCACATTTGCAAATCAAAGGTTCTTCACCAATCTTCTCCATTGTCTAAACACCACTCTTTGACAGTAAATATTTATGGAAATATTTCATACTCGTTAATTATTTTCATAATTATACATTTCTATTTTTTATTTCCTTGTATTGTATGAGGTTGCATAACTGTTCAAAATTTTTGAAGTTGTTTTGCAATGTCTTAGGATAGTTTTGTCATGTACAATGATTCTTAAATGGCAGATTTGAATTGGTAAGCCAATTTTACTTGAGTGGTAACAGATGTTGATGTAAGTATTTCTAATGCATAATTTAATGAATAGACCAAGGACCTACTTGGCATTAATGCTTGAAATTGTCCCACATCAGTCTTCAGAAGTACTTAGACATACAGCACAGCAACAGGCCTTTTTGGCCCAAAAGCCTGTGCCACCCTTTTACACCCAGTTAATCTACAACCCCTGGTACATTTTTAACATTGAGAAAAAATTGGAGCCCCCAGGGAAAACACATGAAGACATGAAGAGAATGTACAAGCTCCTTGCAGACTGTGCGGGATTTGAAGCCAGAAAGCCGATTGCTGGTCTTGCTGCTAATCTGTGCAAAAGGGACAGAAGACTTTTTGGGAAAGGTGGTGGAGAGATTTTGGGCAATGTGATATAATAGATTAAGGAACAGTTGATTGACATATTGCTAATCTAACAAGCTTTGATGTTGTCCCCTTTAAAATCGGTTTTACAGAATTCTTGCCTGTTGACTTTGGCTTCATTTCAAGCAATTTTGATATTGGGATTTGTTTAAGATTATTAAGATATTTCTCTTTTTCATTGAAAATAAATTTAAAAAATCAAAACATATCAGAATAATAGGTAAAAAAAATACATGTTTAAAATTGTAAAAGTTAATTTTCTCTCAAGTAACATAAACATTTGGTGAAGATGGGAGCAAATATTCAGCCAGTGGAATACCTTAGTTGTGGTTTGCTTGTAGCAGCTGCTTTAATAAAGGTGTGTTTGAATAAAATGGTGTTGCCCAGGACAAAGAGCTGGTTGATGCTACTTGACATTTTCTTAAAGTTCTTCCTTATCCTGCTTAAGTAAGAGTAACGGCTATATCTGTAAACATTGGAAAAGGGGAATTAATTATCTATAATGTAATTGTTCATCTTTCGGGTGGCTCTGTGGAGGGGAATAAACATGCAGATGCAGTGATGGTTAATTGTTTTCAAAGAATGTGACTGAAAATAAAGTAAAATGCTTTAAGGTTTATATTCATGCATGTGAAGTTTGTTCAGTGTAACTGCAATATAGTATTTTTTGTCTTTTATCTTTTAAACTGTTTATTCTTAATGCAGATGTATTAATTAGACATTGTAATATAAGACTCAAAAAAACCAGAAAATACATTTACTGACATTTGCCAATCCCCCATAGATGCTGGAAGATATATGGGCAAGCATAAGATAATAACTTCATCATCGACAAACACAGACTACAGAATAGTCTCCTCGTTAAAGTCAACTCAAGTTTATTGTCGTCTGCTTGTACAGGTACAACCCGATGAAACAGCATTCTCTGGTCCTCAGTGCAAAAAAAAAGCAGGCATACAACTGGACATAAAACACATACAGACAAACAATATATATGCAGGACAAGTCTATACAAATAAACAAATAGATATTGTTTCATGAATATGAGTGTCTTAGATGGTTAGTGTGAGCAGTTCCTTTGGTTATTCATCATTCTCTTGCCTCTTGGTGGTAACTGTTCCTCAGCTTAGTGGCGCTGACTCTAATATTCCTGTATCTCTTCCGTGATGAGAGCAGCTGAAAGATGCTGTGTGCAGGGTGGAAGGGATCCTCAGTGAACTTGCACGTCCTCTTCAGACAATGATCCTAGTGTATAATTTCGATGTGGGGAGGGAGACTCCAGTGATACTCTTTGCAACTCTTATGGTCCAGTGGATTGACCTCCGATCAATTTCTCTGAAGTAAATGCACCACACTAGGATGTAGCTGACCAGGACACTCTAAATAGAGCTCCTATAGAAGGTTGACATAATGGTGGCTGGTAGCCTTCTCACTTTAGTCTTCTCAGGAAGTGCAGTTGCTGCTGAGCATTCCTGACAAGTGAGGAGATGTTGAGTGCCCATGATAGGTTACTTGTTAAATGAACTCCAAGGAACTGGGTTCTCTCCACTCTCTCTACTACGGAGTTGTTGATGTGTAGTGGAGGGTGATTGTTCCTGGTCCTCCTGAAGTCCACGATCATCTCCTTCATCTTGTCCACATTGAGACTCAGGATGTCACTCTTGCAAAGCCTGTGGTGCGCTGTTAGACAGAATCACACACACACAAGATAAAGACTGTACAACAGGCTTTAATCCACAGAGACTTCCACAGAGCCAGGCTGGCTGTAGCTGGAGTAACTCTAAGAGAGACTTCAGAGGCTGGCACAGGCTTGTATCCCGGAGGGTGATTGACACCCGACTGGGTGGGGCTTGATTCATTCAGGTCGACTGATTGACAGCCAGTCAGGTGTAGTCTTGTCCACCTTACTTTCCTGCAAGTACAGAGGTTTCACCCTGCAGTAGGCTGGTGGTACACTCCTGCAGGTACAGAGGTTTCCCCCTGCAGTAGCCTGGTGGTGTACCACCACAAAGCCTATCCTGTGAAAGCTGTGATAGTTTAACAAATTAGAACCAAGAGGAATGAGATTAAAGAAGGTTAGGGATAAAGAAGCAGGAAGATTTATTTTAGATGGACTGTTTCCTGCTCGAAATCTCTGGATATAGGGACCTGCATCAAAGAATGTGTAGAAGGGTGGAGCTTTTTCTGGGTGAGAATGTTTCAACCATAGATATATTAAATACCTGATGAAAGTGGCTAGATCATTTTTCTCATTGATACAAATAAGATTCACATCAGTTTGGAGGCTAGGCCTTCCAAGCTCCCAGAAGAATTTTGCTCTACTTTTAGTACTTCCAGTCTTCTTTGAAAGGCAGAAAGGATTGTAGCACTTCATCTTCAAGGTTGATGGAGCTAAGAGTCCTGCAATTGCATTTACTGCCTTTCATCTTTCTGCAATCAGTCCGGGTGCACTTATATTGACATTGTTTTCTGAACACCATGCCTACTGTATAGTCCTGAGCCAGAAGAATTGGTAGACTCAGTTCCTGCAGGCACTAGCTAATGTATTTTAAGGTGTCAATTTTGTAGATCTATCTTTTGTTAATTAATTTTTATTTCATAACTTTGTTTGGGGCTACTAATTGATCCAACTAATTCAGTAGATCGATCTAAACAGCATGTGCTTGACAGAAGCACATTTGTTTGAGTTGAATGTTGCTCTGTAACATGTCCATGTATTTTTTGTTATTCAATTGTTCTTGTAGTTTTCAAGCATTTCTGTGATTGTCTGTGTGGTCCTTTTATTAAGTATAGCAAATATATTCATGATCATTTTGTTAATGAGACTGTTATTGTCCAATAATTTCAGTGGCATTCCATTCCTGCACTGTTAATGATAATAACATTCTTTCATTTTGAAAATGTTAACTCTATTGTACAAAAAGTGCTTTAGGTAACAGATAATTTGGTCATACATCCTCTGAGCCAAAGAACATGAACTGATTAAGACCATTAAACTTGGTGATTGCATCAGGCATTTCCCATTCATATTATATAAAAAAAACTATTATCCTTTACTCAACTAGAAGCTAAAATACAACGGAAAAAAAATATTTCTTCTTTCAATTGTGTGAATAGAAATCCTTAAAACAATAACATCACTAAGATGAGAGGTAAAATAAGTGGAATAACCATTGTCCACAGACTCACTGGTAGTCACTATACCTTATTAACATAAGGGGTGGGATCTTTTACTACAGTGAGGGTGTGTATTCTTACGTGGTTACAAAATAGTTCACATTATCCTGACTATATAACAATTGCCATGAACAAGTCATGAAATTTGCTGTTTTGCAGCAGCATCGTATTATAACCATGTTACAACATTATTATAAATTTTTTAAAAAGTAGTGCATGAAAAGGATAGAGGCCATCTTTTTTAAAGACAGCACCTCATGTAGATGTCCTCGATGGAGTGAAGTCTGGGGCCTGTGATGTCCCAGACCAAGTGAACAGCCCTCTGGCCTTTAGTCTTAACCTGAAAGTTGGTGCCCCCATACTGATGTAATCAGCCAGAATGCTTTCTGCAGAAGTTTTTCTTGACATATCAAATATCCTCAGACACCTCACAAAGTATAGCTGCTGGTGAACCTTCTTTGTGATTGCTTGTAGGCTCCAGGACAGATCCTTAGAGATGTTAACACCCATGAATTTGAAGTTACTGATCGTCTCCACTACTAAGCCCTAAATGAGGAATGGGCCCTGACTTCCATCTGAAGTTCACAATCATCTCCCTTGGTCTTGCTTTCTTTCTTTTAAAATAATTTTTTTATTGAGTTTTATCAAAAAAATTAAAGCAATAAGTCAATTGCAAAGAAACCTTTGCAGATTTACAAATAATAATATATGGTACAGTAGCAATACTACTTCATTCTAAATCCAATAAATGGTAATACATTTCTTATTTGAAGAGATAAGTTAGAAAACCTGAAAACGAAAAAAGAAAGAAGAAAAGAAATTCAAATCCACAGCAATCAAGGTTAAAATTCATATTGTATGTAGTGTTAAATCTGAACAAACAGACTCAAACAAGCACACCCAGTGACATCCATCATCATAAATTATGGCTATAAATGGACCCCAAATCTAATCAAAATAATCTTGATTTTCATGCCATTATACCTAATTTTCTCCAAATTTTAAAAGGACGTAATGTCTAATGGCCATTAATTATGTGTAGGTGGGAACTCATCTTTCCATTTGAACAGAATTGCTCTTCTTGTTAATAAAGTGGAGAATGCTAGAACCTGTCTTGTGGAAGTGCAAGTAGTGGAATTGCTGGACATGGATCTAAAGTGATCCTAAATATGGATGAAAAAGTTCAAAAGATGTCGGTCCAATATTTTTGCAAATTAGGACATGACCAAAACATATGTAACAAAGAGGCAGTGAATATTTTACATTTGTAACAAAATGAACGAATATCAGAATAAATCTGAGCAAGTTTGACTTTGGAGAAATGTACACAAGGTAGGACTTTGAATTGAATAAGATATACCCAGCACACAATGATGACTCGTAAGTCAGGGCCAAAATTGAAGTCCATTCTTCTTATGAGAAAAAGATATTCAGGTCATTCTCCCATTCAATTTTAATTTCACTTAAAGAAATTTCTTTCATATTCAGTATTTTAAAATATAAAGCAGATATCATGCCTTTATGATTAAATTGTAACTCAAAGAGTTCATTGATAAAATTTGGGTCAGAAAGAGAAGGACATGTTAAATGTTTAGAGTTAACAAAAATTCAAATTTGATAGTATCTGAAATAATGTCTATTTGATAGGTGAAACATCATCCACAATTGTTGAAGAGATATAAAATGTTGTTGTATGAAAAGATCTTTAGAACTATTAATATCTAAACATTCCTTTCTTGAAAACCAACATTTAAAATAGCTGGTTGAAATAAATAATTAGATATTAGAGGAATATAATACCATAAATCCAAAATAATTTCTAAATTGATTCCAGATCTTCAATCTTTGTGTCATTATTAAGTTCTTTGTCAATTTTTGAATAGAGATTGGTAATGATGACCTAAATACTTCCCATAAGGAGGTACTTCTAAGGGATTTCAACTCCATCTCAATCCAATTAGGATATTCATCTATCTTTCCACAAGCAACAAAAGTAACATATTTCTTATGTTTATAGCCCAGTAGTAAAAATTAAAACTAGGTGGGCCTAATCCCCCATTATTTCTAGTGTTCTGAAGATATCTTTTGTTCAATATATTTCTTGTTTTGAAATATATATTAACATAATAATTGATTCCAAATTGTCAAAAAAGGATTAGTAACAATATCGGCAGTGATTGAAAGAGGTATAAAAATTTTGGTAGAATATGATCAATGGAGTCTCCCTTCACCCCCTCCCCCATCGAAGTGATCTACCAGGACCATTGCCTGAAGAGGGCGCACAAAATCAGTGAACTGGTGTGAACTTGAAAGGCCAACATGGCCTGTTTCCGCTCCGTAAATGATTATATGGTTATGCATTTTAACCGAATAAAAATGACCAATCATATTCAATGAGAGTGATGACCATCATGTAAGAATTGATGTGGTTTGGTTGACTGAAAGTGCAAAGTTTTATTGAATATTTTAAAATTCTTATTTATGATAATGCCCAATTTAAATTGTTCATTCACTCTTTTGAATTGATATTTAGAATAAAGTTCCAGTGCACCCTTCAGTGCTAGTAATTCAGTCTTATGAAGATTGATCTTATAACCAGCATAATTGCTAAAATGAGAAATTAATGATAATATATTCAGTTTGGAAAATTTGGGGTTGGAAATGAAAAATAAAAGGTCATTCACATAAAGAGATAACCTACGTTCAGTAGTTCCTCTAAACAACCCAGTAACATCAGAATTTCCCCACAGAGCAATAGCAGGTGGTTCCAGTACTAAATTAGAAAGCAATGGGCTCAAGGACAGCCTTATCACATGCCTTGATGTAGTTTAAAAAGCTTGGACTGATGGAAAGTGGCAAAAATTAGGCCAATAGAGATGTAGATACAAGTTTTACCTCATACATAAAAGCTGTGCTTAAATTAAATTTTACTTGGGTGGCAAATAAATATTCCCATTCTACACTTTTTAATGCTTTCTCAGCATCTAAGGATAAAATACATTAATTGTTATGAGCAGGTGTATACATGATATTTAATAATCTACGGATATTATAATAAGAATGTCTATTTTTAATGAAACCTGTTTGATCTAAGTTTATTAAACCTGGAAAGACATTCTCATATCGATATGCTAAAACTTTAGATAAAATCTGAACATCCACATATAGTAAGGAGATTAGTCTGTAAGATGCACAATCCTCTAAGTCTATCCACATATAGTAAGGAGATTAGTCTGTAAGACGCACAATCCTCTAAGTCCATCCACATATAGTAAGGAGATTAGTCTGTAAGATGCACAATCCTCTAAGTCCATCCACATATAGTAAGGAGATTAGTTTGTAAGATGCACAATCCTCTAAGTCTTTACCTTTGTTTAAGATCAACGAAATAGCTGCTACGTTAAAAGGAGGTAATTTTCCTTCTCAGAAAGAGTCATTTAATATCAAGTTTAAATGCAGGACTAGTTGTTCCGGCCCCAGAGCTTTACTTGATTACAATGAAAATATTGCTTTATGCAATTCCTCTTGTGAAATTGGAACTTCTAGACTTTCTATATTTAACTGAGAAATTATTGGTATATTTAAATGGTTTAAAAATTCATTCATTAAATTATGCTCATTATTAAATTCAGAGGAATATAAATTAGTGTAGAAATCTTTACAAATATTATTTATTTTGGATTGATCAGTAGTAGTAATACCATCAGGGAGACAGCTTATTAGCTGTCATGGCTTTCAATGGTTAGCCAACAGTTTACTGGGCATCTCTCCATGGGTATCTCTTAAAATCTGTTCAATTGGGTGTGTAGAAAGAAGATCAAATTTAGATTTTAGTTCACTTCTTCTTCTTCTGAATAGCTTCAAGTCTCTATTTTGGGCAAGGTTTGAAATGAATTTGCTTAATTTGATTTATCAAATCTAATCTTTCTTCCCTAGTCCTTTTGTTTTGATTGGCTGTATAAGAAATGATTTGGCCATGTTTCATAGTATCCCAGACCACTAAATTTGAAACATCTGGGGTTGAGTTGACATCAAAGAAAAATAGAATTTGGTTCTCTAAAATAAATCAAAAAATTCTTTATTATTAAATAAATGGGTATTAAGCCACCATTGTTTATTAATACTCAGAGTATTTGGGAATTTCAAACTTAAATAGATTGGAGCATGATGTGAGATGACTATACTTTGATACTCACAAGCTTTAACCAAGCTGGTTGTCCATTAAAAAAATAATCAATCCTGATATTGACTTTATGAATAGTTAAGAAATAAAAGAGTAATCACAAGAGGTAGGATTCAAAAATCTCCATTCCTCAGACACCCCCATATTTGATAGGAAGGAGTGTATTGTTAAAGCCAATTTTGAGAGATTAGTCTTTTTTCTCAAAGAACAGTCTAAAATTGTGTTCAAACAATCATTAACATTTCCACCTAAAATTTGTGAGTATTGGGAAATATTCAGTAAAATATCAAACCTTTTCAAAAAATTTTGGGTCATCCACATTTGGAGCATAAATATTGGCTAAAACCATCAGTTAATTCTGTAGTGTCCCAGTAAAAATAATATAGTGCCCCATTATATTATTGTACAGTATAAATGGTGCATTTAATTGTATTAAAATGGAGACACCCATAATTTTGGCTTTAGAGGTTGAGTGATTAAACATTTGTCTGTCTTTATCTGTCTTTTGGACAGGTGTTTCTTGGAAATACATAATATCTGCCTTTAAATATTTATTGTGTCAAAAATCCATCTACGCTTTATGGGTCCTTTAAGCCCCTTCACATTCCATGAGATAATTTTAATAGGTGTCATCTTTAAAAAAATATATTTTAAGATAAACTAAATGAAAGCACCGGGGCATGCTTCCTCTTCACCCCCCAGGTCGCAGTCCAGAACCTTCACCACACTACATAACAGAAGAAAGTAAATTATTGAATGTAATCTTATTCCATACAAACCTGAATGACCTCCCTCCCCACCATCCAAACCTTATATAAAGGTCGCAGGAAAATAGTGACCAGCTCAAAAATAATCTAATGAAACCCTCTTTGACTCCACTGTTGATTTTCCTGCTCTTAATTAATTTCAAAGATAAGGATAAGAAAGTTAGCAAAAACATTGATAGTACACAAGTGAGATCGAAAAAGCATTCTAGTCTTCCAATGCTCATGATCTTCACAATCACCATTTATTCATAAAATATTCTGTTTTACTTTAGTTTAAAAGGCAACATTTATATACATAATTGGTGAAGTGAAAAAGCAAATTCCAACAGTCCTTTTACTATAGTTATAAACCAGTATAGCAAGTAAACTCATCTGAGCAATAGAAAATACTAAACACATGCACAGGGAAGTCCATAGCAATTTTGAGTGTGAGAGTTCTGGGGACAGGGCAAGTCCACAGCCTAGCTGCTGACATCATAAAAGTCCCAGGAGTGGCAATCATCATCGAGTTCTGAGGGATTTAAATGGCTGTGAGAGTTCAAGTCATTCTGTTGCTTGCTGCTTGCCTATTGCAACTATATTGGTGACCCAACAATGACTGACCCAAACCCGCAGAATGCATTTTCACTGAAACTGCTGACTTTTGGGACCTCACAGCCGCATGTTTGGTTTGAACAGGCTGAAGCCCAATTCCAGATCAGGAAAATTGTCTTAGATGCCACAAAGTACTACTATGTGGTCGGTTCACTTGACCAGGAAATAGCAGGCGTCATCAACAACTTCCTACACCAGACACCAGTTGGGGACAGGTATGGAAAAATCAAGGCAATTCTGATCAGTACTTTTGGCCTCTCCCTCCGTGAACTCAGAGCACAGTTGCTCCACATGGATGGCCTAGGCAACCACATGCCATTGGCCTTAATGAATGAGATGCTGGCACCAGCAGACTGCAATAGGCCATGTTTACTGTTTGAACAAGACTTTCTTGAGCAAATGCCAGAAGATATTCACCTTCTCATCACTGACAACGATTTCAATGACGCATGCAAAGTAATGGCCCTTGCAGATATCCTGTGCCACACCAAGCAGCATAGCGGGGCTTCCATCGACCAAATTGCTGCATCACGCCCTAAGGCCTGAACCTTCTCCATGCCACCAATGAAGCCAGTGACGCCCACAGCAGGGAGTGACCTCAGTTTGGACCTTTGGTGTTTTTACTACCAAAAGTGGAGTTCAGGACCCCACTGTTGCCGCTCACCCTGTCCTTTTCCGGGAAACACTGGGGATGGCCATCGCAAATCGCTATAGCGGCTGACCACTGGGATAGCCTCCTTTACTTATGGAACTGACTCTCTGGACGAAAGTTCTTCACTGACACAGGGTTGGAATTTAGCATCTTGCCCCTTCAAGCCACAACATCCACACCCAGAAGTCAGGACCAGTGCTCACCACTGCCAGCAACAACAGTATTTGCACATATGACATGTGAATCATTCCACTACAGTTCAATTCCAGCCATTTCACTTGGTCATTTGTGCTGGCAGCAATGTTGCAGCCTTTATTAGATGCAGATTTCCTCTGGGCGCACTCCTCCTAGTGGACCTCAAGGGATGGCACCTAATTAATGACAAGACCTTCCAGACCTTCTCGTTTGGCAAAACCAAGTTAGTAGCCCAACACCTGGATTTTGTCAGGCAATGAATTTTCTAGAGTATTAGCAGAGTTCCAGACCATTATTAAGCTGCAGTTCTCCACAGGCACCCCTAGACATGGTGTACAGCACCACATTCTCATTCAAGGACCACTGCTACACGGCCAGACGTGCAGACTCCTGCCCGAGAAATTCCACCTCACCAAGGAGGAGTTCAGGAAAATGGAGGAGATGGGGATCGTCCAGTACTCAGACATCCTGTGGGCCTCTCCACTGCACATGGTGCCAAAATGTGCTGGAGGATGGAGGCCATGCAGCAAGTACAGAAGGCTCAATAATGCCACCACCAGTGCCCCATATTCAGGATTTTTCAGCCAATTTGCATGGGGCACACAACTTCTTCAAAGTCAACCAAGTCTGTGGGTATCACCAGATTCCCATCCAGCCCAGCAAGTTCCCCAAGATGACCCTCATCACCTCATTTGGCCTAAAGTTCATATGGATGCCTTTTGGACTCAAGAACACGGCACAGATGTTCCACTGGCTCATGGACTCAGTGGGGTGTGGCTTGGATTTCATCTTCATCTACTTAGATTATATCCTAATTGCCAACCATTCACACCAAGAGTATTTGACTCACCTGCACCAACTCTGCCACCTCCTGAGTGAATACAGCCTGGCCATCAACTCCACAAAGTGCCAGTTCAGGCTGTCAGCCATTGATTTCCTTGGGCACTGCATCGACTGGCATGGAGCCTTTCCCTTTCCAGTTGAAGTCGAGGCCATACGTCACTTTGCCAGGCCCAGTACAGTTAAGGGCCGATAGGAGTTCGTGGACATGATCAACTTTGGCCCGAATCATGTGACCCATTCAGCCTGATGTCTGGCAAGGCCAAGGAAACCACCTGAGACACAGAGTCAGCAGCAGCTTTCGGGCAGGCTAAGGACGCTCTTGTAAACGGCACCCTCCTGATATACCCATGGGTAGATGTGCCCACTGCCCTCATGGTTGACACTTCCAACTCAGCAAGTGACGGCATGCTGCCGCAACTAACTTGAATTCTTCATCTGGCACCTGCAACCCCTAGAGCTGAAATACAGCGCATTCAACAGGGGGCTGCTTGCCCTCTACCTCACCATTAGATTTGCTTGGTACTGTCTTTGCAAGCAGGTCAGATACTGGGCCAGCACAAGCATACACTACCATACATCTAAAGCCCAAAGATATGTGAAGGTCCCCCTTCAACCCTTCCAGCCAGAGGGAAAGGTACCTGATCACTATGGTTGATATGTTCACCAAGTAGCCAGTAGCCATACCACTCACTGACAGGTTCAAGGAGTCCTGTGCCAGACCCCTCATTGCAAGTTGGGTTGCACGTTTCAGCCTGCTTGCCAACAACACCTCAAACAGGGGGCTGCAGTTCATGACCAGCCTATGGTCGGCATTGGCACAGCTACTTTGGACCCAGCTGCACCACACCACGGTCTACCACCTGAGTCCAACAGTCTGTTAGAGAGTTTCCAATGGCACCTGAAGTTGGCCCTGATGATGGTGCACCTCTGAGGCTCGGATTGGGTGGGCGAGCACCCATGGGTACCTCTTTGGATCTGCATTGCTTAGCCATGTCTTCAGCAGAGTTGGTATATGGCGTCCCACTGACAGTTCCAGCTGAGATTGTGCCAGCAGCTCATGGCACGGAGGAGACACCCATGGCAGCGCTCTCAACATGCTGGGAGAAGGTAGGAATACTAGCTCCAGTCCCAACTCGTGCCATGGTCTGACACCTTCCTTTGTCCCCAAGAACCTCTGGTACTACAACTACATCTTTGTCTGCAGGGGCATGCACCTGACTTCACTCCAGCAGCAGTATGAGGGCCCATACAAGGTGATGCATCATGAGGAGACTGTCAACATTGACTACCTCAAGCCGGTGCACCTAAACCTGGAAAACCCTGTGACTGCCACCCCGACGTTGACGAAGTCAGCCACCTAAACAGACTAAAGAGATATTGGCCATGGACTCCACACCTCCTAATGCTGGATCTGGGGGGGTGGGGTGGAGGGTCCTGTGATGGCTCCCCTACATAACAGGCGAACTGGCTCAATGAGTTGCAGCCAACTCCACAGCAGATCTGACTGTGAGTGCTCTGGGTGCAGGGCAAGTCCACAGTCATAAAGGTCCCAGGAGTCACAGGCATCATTGGGTTCTGAGGGATTTAAATACATGCAAGAGTTCTATTAAAGTCAGTTGGTTCAACTCACTTTCGACTCTGTATGGTTCTTTTGCTCACTGAATGCCGAGTGTGACTACACCCTATACAATTGTCAAGCTACATTACATAAAGAACATTTGCTATATACATGTTCAGAGGCAAGTTAGAAGTCACTTTCAATGCATTCACTGAGCATTCAGTTTAGATTTGTTGGACAAAACTCTTCTGCCAAACCAGTAAAGGCTCATGACAAGATCCTGACCACATCCTATATCTCAGTGCCAACTCTCCACAAAGAGGATATTGATGGTAAAATTACACATCTCTTCTAGTACATCAGTGCAAACTTTGGCCAAGAGAGATAGAGCGTGTTTGTGGATAAGTTCAGGTAGGGAACACATGGTCAACTGCATAGCAGTGATATGCACAGATACTGGAGAGATATCATCCATCATGTCTCATTATAATTCTTTAAATACATGGACAAGGCCTTGAATAAATAATGATGTTCTTTCCCAGGCCAACATATCAGTCACCTGTGATGGTTGAGCCAGGTTATTCATATGGTCAACACCAGACTCCCTAAACAAACATTCTGCCACAAGCTCCATTATGGAAAAAATGTCAGGAGAATAGAAGAAGCACTTCAAGGATGTTCTGAAAGCAGGCCTAATTGCAACATTTTTGTTGAATTGTGAGAATCCCTGTCTTGTGAAGTCAATCAAATGGAGGAGGAGAATCTGGAGATCACTAAGTACTTCAAGTCATGTTGTTGAGGAAGCCCTGTGAAAACAATGAAGTACTTCCATTACTACCTGGCCAGGCCCCTGTCAAGCAAATCCCGCAGGAAGAATTTATGAAACCCATACTGGCCTCATCACTTCTTTCAGAAGGTGAAGAAAGAGAATGATGTCATGTCATCATCGAACCCAAGACCAAACAAAATGGGACATTAAGACATATGATTAAATATGAAGGCAGATAATCTGCAGTTTTGCCAGAGTTATGATTTACGGAACATCTTGAAGCAGAAGATAGAGTATCATAGATGTCCAGGGTGGAAAAGATAAATTAGAAATGCACAAGGGGCTCGAATTGAATGATAGTAAACATTTAAATGGAATGAAGACTACAGAGAAATGATTTGAAAAGCAGGAGAATTTTAAAATTGCGATACCAGTGTGAATTTAATCAGCAAAACCTTTGGTAATAAATGAATGGAATGATGTGAGTTGGACTATGTGAAGCAACGCTTTGAAAGAGGTTGAATTTATGGAATGTATAAGAAGGTGTTTGGATGGTTGAGTATTAAAACATTCAATGATTAAATAGGAGAAGGTGAATTCCTTTGAATAACACCTCAGGAACTGCCAGAGGTAAAAAGCAAGACTGAGGAGGAGAGAATCCAGTGGAGCTAATCCTTGCCACATCTAGCCTGTCCAGGCCTTTCAGCATTTGAAATGGCTCTATGAGATCCCACCTCATCCTTCTATATTCAACGAATACAGTCCAAGTGCTGACAATAGTTCCTCAGAGTGCTCAAAACTGTACCCAACACTCCAAGTGAGGTCTCACCAGTCTCAACATAACATGACTGCTCTAGTATACTATCCTTCTAGCAATGAATGCCAACATTGCATTCACTTCTTCACCACTGACTCAACCTGGAGGTTAATCTTTAGAGTATCCTTCACGAGGACTCCCAAGTCCCTTTGCACCTCAGAAATTTGTATTTTCTCTCCATCTAAATAGACCGACATGTTACCATGGGAGTGGGGTGAGGAATTGCAAAGGTTGACCATTTGGAGGTCCAAACTATTGTAGCGGACAGAAGAAAGGTGCTCAATGAAATGATCTCCCAGCCTAGAGGGTGCCACAATGGGAGTCTTGGATGTAGTAAATGACCCCTGAAAATTCACAAGTACATGTTTCTTCACTTAGAAAAATTGTTTTGGCACCAAAAAGGTTTAGGTACCAAGGGAATTGTGGCAATTAGTGGGAGGGGATGAGTGGTAAAGGGAGTCACAGAGGGAATGGTCTATGGAAAGTAAAGAAGGGAGGAGAGGAGAGGATATGTCTGGTGGTGGATTTACATTTTAGGTTATGGAAATTGTGGAGTATAATATGATGTAGAGGCTGGTGAGGTTGTAGTTGAGGACAAGGGGAATCCAGTCCTTGTTTCATCTGGAGTGGAGGGGTCCAGGGCATAGGTGCAGGAAATGGAGGAGATGTGGTGAACACCTGGGTTCATGGTGGTAATGGGAAGCAATGTTTTTTGAAGGAGGACATGTTGAATGATCTGGGTTTGAAATCTTTATTCTGGGAGCAGATGTGACAGAGAAGGAAGAATTGGGAGAAAGGAATCATATCCTTTTGGAGGACATGGTGTGAAGTGGTGTAGTTGAGGTAATTTTTAAAATAAATTTAAAAAAATGTATATTCTATTTACAGCACAGTAGAGGCCAATTCCAGCCATTTAAACCCATGCTGGTCAATTATACCCAAACTAATTTACAACCTACAGGAGTGACATCATTGGCATTTTGAGAAGCACAATGTTGTTACAGTGCCAGGAACCGGGGCCAGGGTTCAAATCCCATGCTGTCTGTAAGGAGTTTGTATGTTCTCCCCATATCTAAATGGGTTTCCTCAGGGTCCTCCAGTTTCCTCCCATTGTTCAACAACTTAATGAGGGTGTAGATCAATTGTATATATTTGGGCATCACAGGCTCGTAGGCCAAAAGGGTCTATTACTGTGCTGTATGTCTAAAGTTAAATTTAAAAATTAAAATTTTAAATTTAAACCCATACATTTTTGGGGGGGTGGGAGGCAACCAGAGCAGATGGGGAAAACCCACTTGGATATGGAGAGAATGTTGTGACAGATTATGTTGTGTTTGTATTGTATATAGATATGTTTTTGGGAGATAACTTGGGGCAGGTTTTTTTTAGTGTAGGTCGCATACAAACACTTCAAAACAGATCTCATTTAAAATACTGGAGCTCTGCTTAAGCCAGACTGGGCGGCTCCTGGGGGCCTTTGCAAAAATTTTGGGACTGTCCAAGAGACTTCACTAATGGAGTGTTCTTTTGAAAAGCAACAGATGAAAGAGATCAGAGGAGTAGCTCAGAGCCGCAGGCTGACTGGGAGTGCAGCTTGCTGTTCTACGAGGGTCACGTGGTTTTTCAAGCAGAGAGAGCTGAACAGCCTTTTCTCTGAGAGAGAATCAGTTCTGCAGTGCTACAGTCAGCAGCAGCAGCTGGGATGGGAACAGGAAAAGCTGGCAAGCTTGTGGAAAACCCCCATTTGGAAGATGGGTTACTTTGACCAGGCTCAGTTCAGCCTGGTCAAAGTCCTTGTGGTTCATGGAAGAGGAGAGGACTGGCTGCATAATGTTTCACTTGAAATAAGGAAAACAAAAAGGAACTCTGTGGTGACCTGAAAGAAAAGAGGTTATTATCTACAAAACCCTGATGGGGCAAGTTTCTTCGGCAAGACAATGACGTGGCTGATTAGAAGGGATCAGTTTGTGTCCAGCAACAACAAACCTCTCTCTCTGAAAACCAACAAGAACCTTACTGAGCAGTAACCATTACCTTTCTAGCACCAAAAACTGATGAACTTCATAAATGTTAAATTCTGTGCACAATATTAGAATTGCCTGCAACCAATAAACTTGGAGGAATGAAAAGTGAGATTGGGCTGTGAATCAAATAACTTTTCTGAACTTACATACGCATGACATACACGTGCACTTACAATTAGAAGGGGGTTAAGTTAGGTTCATTAAGTCAATAGTGATAAGTTAAAATGTGATCATGTTTTCATGTTTAAAGTAAACATTGTTTAAGTAACCATTAAGTAACCATTTGTTTTGGTGAATATCTATTGCTGCTGGATTTTGGGGTCCTCTGGGGTCATAACAATGTACAAACTCATTACAGTCAGCCCTGGACTCGAATCTGGGTTACTCTCACTGTAATGATATTGTGCTAACTGTTTCACTAACCATTCCCCCGCCACCACCCTCCTGCCATGCTGTGCCACCCATTAATTGTGGGAGTTGGTGGATTTGTAGAAACTGTCCATTGAGAGTATGTTTCCTGAAATGGAGGCAGAGAGATTGATAAAGGGGAGAGGGTAGCCAGGGCAAAATTTAGAAGAAAAGTGGATAAAGTTGAAGAGCTCATCATGTGTACATGAGGCAGCACCAATGTAGTTGTCAATGGAGTGGAGGAGGAGCTTTGTCTATGACGGTATGTAGCGTGGATTGCTCCATGCAGCCAACAAAAAGAGAGGCATAGTTGGGAAATGAACAGGTATCTATGGCTACCCTGTGACTTGGAAGAAGTGGGATGAGATGAAGAAGCAATTGCTGAGGGTGAGAAAAAGTTCTGCCAGGTGGAGAAGGGTTGTGGTGGAGGGGGACTGGTTGGATTCTGCCTTCTCACCCATATCCAGCTGTGAGCACTTGACTGTGGGCCTGTGCTCCTCCCCCTACCATTTTATTCAGGTGCTTGCCTGCTTTTTGCTCAATCCTTAATGAAGAGCTCAGGCCTGAAACATTGGTTATGTATCTTTATCTTTGCTACATAAAGAACGCTATGTGATTTGCTGAGTTTCTCCACCATTTTTGAGTAAATTACAATCACAGCATGTGCAGATTTCATTGTTTAACAACACAGAAGGTAGTAATGGAGAGTTGCTTTTTATTGAAACATATCCATTGCCATAGTGATTGGCTTTAGGGTCCCTGTTTTATAGCATATCTATTAAAGATTTGGATGAGAATATAGGTGGCATGGCTGGTAAGTTTATGGATTGCACCAAAATGTCTGGTATAGTTGACAATGTATAAGGTTGCCTGAGGTTACAACAGGATTGAGATCAATTAGAAAATCGAGCAAGGGAATGGCAAATGGAGTTTAACTCAGACATGTTCAAAGTGATGGATTTTGGGGTTAAACCAAAACAGGACTTAACCAGTAAATGGTAGAGATCTGGGGAAATTGTTGCATGGAGAGACCTTGCATTATGAATACAAACACTCTTCAAAGTGGCAACACAGAGGAAGGCATAGGACATGCTTGCCTTCATCAGTCAAGGCATTGAGTACAATCATTGGGACGTAATGTTATAATTGTGCAAAACATTGATTAATTCTCACTTGCAGTATTATGTGCCATACTAGACACCACACAACAGGAAAGAAGTCATTAAACTGGAGAGAGTGTAGAAAAGATACACAATTAAGTTGTCTGTATTGGAAAAGCTGAATAATAAGGAAAGTCAGACCATTTGGGTTTGTTTTCCAAGGAGAAAAGGAGGCTGAAAGATAATTAGTTATATAAAATAGGTATATATCTAACAAGTATATGGTATATCTAGGTATATAAAATTAAGTGCGGTATAGACAAGGAAAATAACCAGCCTGTTTCTCCAGGTAATCCATCCAGAATTAGAGGTCATAAATTTAAGGTGAGAGGTTGAGGGGGGGGGGGGGGGGGCGGGGGGAGGGGTTAAGGGAATCTGAGGATTGAATGTTTCACATAGAGTTTTGTAGCCAGAATGAGATACCAAAAGAGACAGAGGAGGCAGAAACAGTAAGAGAAACATACATCTAGATAGATATAAAATTGAGCAAAGTATAAAGGGAATTAATGAAAATAAATGGTACTTGTATGGATCGGCATGCTGGTTGGCATAGATGCAGAGGGCTGAAAAAGGCCTGCTATGACTGTAAACGCCTTGGTGATCCATTCTGCAAATACTGTAGCAGCTTAATTGACAGCCTTGCTGAAGTGATGATCTCAAACAGCAACATTGAGAAAGAAATGAAAATGCTGGGTCATTTTGAAAAAAAAAGTGTTTCCCCCTTTCATCCACTTGCATCAGGGCTGATGCTACAGGTGGTCGTCATTGCAGATGCCTTTTCCCACACATTCCTGGCTCTGATCTGATCTGCATTAGCAAATGATATATACTTATTCCTCAGGGAGTACAGAGTTGCAGAGGTCCCTTTAAACAGAAGTGTATAGATGATTGTGGACTTTGAAGGTAAATTGGATCAGCAAGTTTGTAAATGACGCAATGTAGAACGTGCTGTGGACAGTGAAGTAGGGTTATAAAGAAAGCTTTTGGCAAATTGGCCTTCATAAATCAAAGTATTGAGCATAAGAATTGGGATGTTATGGTAAAGTTGTATAAGACATATGTGAGGCAAACTTTGGAGTATTGCATGCAGTTTTGGTCACCTAACTACAGGAACTATATCAATAAGATTGAAAGAGTGCAGAGAAAATTTACTAGGATGTTGCGTGGATTGTAGGTACTGAGTTACAGCGAAAGGTTGAACAGTTTAGGGCTGTTTTCCCTTGGAACTTAGAAAAATGAAGGGAGATATGATAGTGGTATTTAAAATGATGAGGGGCATAGACAGAGTAAATGTAGATAGGCTTTTTTTCCACTGAGGGTAGGTGAGATACAAACCAGAGGACATGGGTTAAGGGTGAAAGGGGAAAGCTTAGGGGAACTTCTTCATGCAGAGAATGGTGGGAGTTTGGAATGAGCTGCCAGATGAAGGGGTGAATGCAGACTCAATTTTAACATTTAAGAAGAATTTGGACAGATACATGGATAGGAGAGGTATGGAGGGCTATGGACTGGGTGCAGGTCAGTGGGACTAAGCAGAAAAATATTTTGGCACAGACTAAAAGTGCTGAAGGGCCTATTTCTGTGCTGTAATATTTTATAGTTCTATGACTGTGCTAACTATGGAATTATGGAAATTATCAAGAGAATATAAAAGTGAATTTACCTATGACCTTTACTGGCACAGTAATACAGGCAAGATTCCAGAAAGCCAAATGGTTATCAAGACCATTTTACACATTCATTTTGAGTTTTTGTAAAGTTCCAATAATGAGGAAACTCCTCGATTGACAACATCTCCTATCATGAATGCTTTGTTCCTCTGTCGTACTCAGACAGCAGCTGATTCTGCCTTGTTTGACATCACCATCTCCTCTGATTCATTTTCAGTCAAGGACACTGCTAATATTGCCCTTTTCCTGTGAACTCTTGTCACATGATTAATAGGTAGAGTAGCAGAGTATTCTCTTCCGAATAAAGTCATCAGAGAATGTCAGAGAAAAATGCTGATGGATTGTTGATGATGTCTTGTCACTCAAAATCTCCCCATTGGTCATTAAAGTCCTATTCAAATACAGTAATCACCCTCAATCAGTGAGTGAGTGGTGAAAACTGAGTATGGCTTTAAGTCATTTTCAAAACCCGAAACAATGACCTGTTCACTTTCATTCAGCTGGTAGCTGTGTGAAGAAATTGCTATATTGAGCATTGCCTATCAAAACACATTGCACCCTCTTTAATCAGGTGGCAATTTACTTGTCAATCAGCCTTGACAATTTTTCAGGTGCCTATTCCCCAAATCAATATTTGCTGATGCTGTAGCATGGTTGGTGTTGCAGTTAGTGCAACACCTTTACAGCGTCAGCGATCAGAACCCGGGTTCAAATACAGTTCTGTCTGTAAGAAGTTTGTACGTTTTCCCTGAGCATGATCAATGTCCACTCACAGACACGAAGTAAGTGCCAAAGGCTTTATTGATCGAAAGATCCAAGTGTGCCTCAGCATGCTGATGGCTCAAGTCCAAGGGATTATGAGGGAGTCCAAATATGAGGGAGGAGACTAGGGCTCGCGGACTTTATTAGGGGTTAAGGGGAGGGGCCACTGGTTCAGCAGGTGGGCCAGCCTGTCCAACTCAGTGGGGAACGTGCCCGCACATCCATGTTGCCCCACACTCCCTGTGTCTGCATGAGTTTTCTCCAGGAGCTCCAGTTTTTCCTACTGTTCAAAAATGTAGCGAGAGGTGTAGATTAATGGGGTGTAAATTGGGCAGCAGAAGTGCCAAAGTCAATCCATGCCTTTATGCTCAGATAGTCACATTAAATTGAGCTCAGAGGTTAGCTTTAAATGTGTGATCTGCACGTGGTGAGTTAACTGGCATCTAACTATCAGGCAGGAAGAGTATAGCCTAGACATCAGCTCCTAAGTAAATGAGATTGCAGATTAATATTGTCTCTGTGACCTCAGATAGAAACAACGGTTAAACAGCTCTTCCAATCACAGAGACATTGCTGTCCATATCATCTATACTAGTCTGTCCATACACACCGACACTAGTTTCATTAATATACACTTGATCCATAGCCTCTTATGCCTTGGCAAATTATGATATTTATTTGGCAGACTACAGGCGAGATGCTTGAAATGCTTGAGGTATTGGCAGACCTGAACCCCTGCATCAAATATTAAAGACCATGGAGAAAACTAGTTCCAACCTCATGCAGGCATTGGAAGGAGCCTGAGGCCTAACCTACAGAAGTGGAGGCCAAACCATTGTCCCCAATTATTATCTCACATCTGCTGACAAGATCTCTGTTTCCTTTTTCCAAGCAAAGGTCGTTATCGCAAATACCAAATGTGCTGCACCAACTGCAGGATCACTGCATAAGAAAATTAGAACAGGTGAAAGCATGTGGAAAATAGACCCTGAAGACACATGCAACAGATATTATGTTGTTGCTTTGGCTGGGTATATACATATGGTCATACTGATAATTTTGGTTGGCCTTGCAGTCAGAAATTGTGTTTGAGATTTTGAAATGTTCAGAATTAGAGGGAAGGCTAAATGGAAACATTATTTTTAAATTTTTAAATCCTATTGTACATTATATTAGGAATGAAGAAAATGGCCATTTATGCATTTGTATTGGCAACAAATGGATCATTGAAAATATTGCTTCAGAATACAATTACAATGTCTGTCAAAGCAATCTTTCTCTCTAAAGATAGATTTGTTTAAGACAAATCAGTTAAGCTTTCCCAACCAATTCTATCCTCAGTCATTCACCAACGTATTTGCAAATCATTGAGAATCATTTGAAATTGTGCAAATATTTGTGGATTGGCAGCCATATGCCGAATGTGTGTGTGATTAGCACATAGTGTTAGCTGGCTTAGCATGGGCCAATTTGTCAAAGCTGGTATCAAGTTAATGTTTTTTTCTGATGATTAAGGGCACTGAACTGGCTAATCTGCAGACTTTGAGCTATTCAGACACACATGTCATGTTAATTTATGAACCAAATTGGAAGAAAATCATCTTCTATAGCATTAAAAGTATTTCTTCATCAACCACATTTTCATGGATTCTGAGCTTACGTTTCTGATGCTGTTTTTGGTTGAACACTTGCCTGATACTATCCAGGAGAATTTAAGTGTTCTTCAGAAGTGTTAGGAGTCATACTTTCAAGTTCAATTCAATTTCAAGTAGCATTTTTGCATGTTAATTCCTCCATTTTCTTAACTACAGTAAGGTCAGTTATGAAGTTTTTTTTTCCTCTCTGGTATTTTTTCATGCTTCAACACCTCTGAGACTTCTGGTAGATTCTCAGACAGGCTGCCATGGATTGCAGGATCAAGGATATCATGTGAATCCCTCAGTTCCAAATCTAAACAGCATTACAAATTTACCATCAAACATGTTAGTACATTGCCATCTAGTTTACAACATTTTACTAACATAACTTATCAAAAACAACAATTAATTTGAATTATCTATTGAACATGCAAATAAAATTGCACATTGTGTGTGTAGAATTTCAAACCTTGACGTTACTTTAAAAAGAGTCATTTATATTTTGTTATGTTTAGTTTGATGAGTTAAATTATTGATCAATCTTCTTTTTTTGTTAATAAACTACCCAGAGTGATTTTACCTGTTTAGTCACGTTTCCAAGTAGCATGAGAAGGATGTTTCTGCGAACAGACTAGCAGGTTATCTCCAGCATTCATACAACTACATTAAGAGCACAATTTATAGATTATAGAGTTACAAAATAAAAAGAAAGATCAATTGATACAAAGCAAGGGCTTCACAATGAGATCAAAGGATTTGAGATAATGATTTTATTGTCACATATGCACCATAATTGTACAGGTGCATCAAAATTCTTGCTTGCTGTAGCTGGTCAGGTACTTCATGAAAACAACTGCAGTAGTGTACATTAAGGTAAAAATTTATCAAATCTTAATAAAGGGTCCAGACCCCAAAGGTTGATTGAATATTTCCACCCATGAATGCTCTCTGACCTGCTGAGTTCTTACAGTTATTTTTTTAAAACTGCAGATGCTGGGGTCTAGTGTAATACACAAAAGTGCTGAAGAATACATGAAAGTCTGCAGCCACCGTGGCTAAAGCTAAAACACAGTGAAACTCAACAAGTCAAACCATGCTCTTTATATTCCAAAGATAAAGAGACATAATCAATGTTTCAGGCTTGAGCCCTTCATAAAGGTATGAGAAAAATATAGACAGGCAGCTAAATAAAATGGTGGGGGGCAGGAAGGGAAGGGGAAGGGGCACAGGCAGGAGGTAATAGTTAGATAAGGGATGGAGAGCACAACAGCAAACATGGGGAGGGCTCTGTAAATGGAGAGGGAAGGGATTGAGATCCAGAGGAAATAAAATGCTGATCCAGAGAAAGCTACAAATGGACCATCAGACGCAGTAGATGACTCCCGCAGATTCACGTGTTCTTCACTTGGAAGGGCTGTTTGGTCCCCTGAATGGTAGTTTGGAGGCTGTATAGGTGCAATGGATGCATTTCCTGCAGCTGATGGGGAAAGTGCTAAGTGGGCGATTGGTGGGAAATGATGAGCAAATGAGGGAGACATGGAGGAAGCCATCTCTATGGAAGGCGGAGAGGGAAGGATTGGGGTATATGTGTCTGGTGGTGGCATCATGTTGTCGCTGACATAAATTGCGGAAGATAATGTGTTAGATTTGGAGGCTGGTGGGGTGGTAGGTGAGAACAAGGGGAATTCTGTTGTTGTGACTAGGGGCAGAGGGAGCCAGGCAAATAGTGGGAAATGAAGGAGATGCAAGTAAGGGGCGAGTTGATGGTGGTAGAGGGAAAGCCATGTGTTTGGAAGAACGAAGACATCTCAGATAATCTGGATGGAGCCATTCATTGAGAATGTGAACAAAAAAAACTTTACATCTATTATATTTAACTCCTTATGTTTTCGATGTTCTAAATATGTAGGTATGTTTACATATTTAACCTGGTTCTGTGATAAAATTAAGGGTTTTTGGATATGACTTAAGGAACTTTAAGAGAAGGTGTTAAAGATTAAATTACCCTTGAATCCTACACTGTTTTTATTGGGTAATGTTCAAAAGTTGAGTTTAGTTTTGAGATTGGCTAAGTTTTAGATTGCGTTTTTAAGATTGGCAGTAGCATGGAAATGTATAGCTATTACATGGAAAGATGAGATCAACAGGATTACAGAGATGGCATATGGAGTTAAGATCATGCAATCCATTGGAAAAAATAGTGCATAATTTAGAGTCAATTATTATTTTTTTCTAAACTGTGGAGCCCTTATTTGGACTATATGGGGCTAAAATGTTGAATTCCCTGTTTTGAGGCTTTAATCCATGGTGAATTCATGTATAACTTTGCTTAATGGTTTAAATCTCCATTCTTTTTTCCTACTTTGAGATCTATTGGGGGAGGGAGGAGTGTGGGATTTGGGGGGATGGATGGTGGTGGGGGGAGGGGATGGGAGTCTTTGTACTGTAATTGAAACATTTTAAATAAAGTATTCAAAAAAAGAGAATGTGAAAAAAGACAGGTACTCAAATAAAAATAAATTAGAGAGTTCTATACAGGTACAGGAGGCACAATCTTGATATAGCAGAAGAAGAGTTAGGGAGTGGTACCAAGGGAAAAACTTAGTTAGGGCCAATGCAAATGTTCATGGAAACATCTTTGATTTGAAGGAAGTGGGAAGAATCAAAAGAGAAGTTGTATATGGTGAGAACAAGTTCTGCCAGGTGAATGAGAGTGCGAGTAGGGGGGAACAATTGGGTCTGTGTTCAAGAAAGAAACATAAACATGAGGTTACACATGATACAATATAATTGGTTACACAGGCTATATATCATGCCCCAAAAGTTAAATAAATGTATCAGATAGATGTTTTCACAGTAAGAAGGAAACGGGAACACAGTACATGCAATTTGGACATGTGAAAAAGTGGAAAAGTTTTGGGAAGATTTAAATCAGGTATTAAATAAATCACAAAAAGCAACATACCAAAAAATCCAGAAATCTTTCTTCTAAATAATATAAGAAGTAAAGAATTAGGCCTCAAATTGGATGAAACACAAAAAAGATTTATTATGATAGTCTTAGCTGCAGCAAAAAAATGTATAATGTCAACCTGGAAATCAGAAGAGAGCCTGAGAGTACAGCAATGGTACATAGAAATGAATAAATGAATTCCATTGGGAAATAAAATCATATAATTTAAAAAATAAAGTCACATTATTAGAACAAATTTGGGAACCGTACATGAAACACAACAGAGAGGGCCTACCGCGGACCTTCACCCCCTAAAATGATAGAATGAGAAGAAGACGAAATGAACTGACCTAGTGTGTAAAAGTAGATGACACAATTTTCTTGTTTATTTTCATTGTGTAATGACATTGTTTAATGGGTTTATTGTATTGTATATGTTGAACGTTTAATGGGTTTGGAGGGGGGTGGGAAGGAGGGAGGGAAGGGAGGGGGGAAAAAGGGGAGAAAATGACACTGTGTATATTCAAGAGGGAAATGTTTGTGTGTATTTTGGTTAATATGGTTCATAGTGTGAAAAACTTTTAAAAATTAAAAAAAGAAAGAAACAGAGGGCTTGAAGGCCTTCCTGATAAGAAATAGAGGTGCACAGGAGGTAATGCCAGAGTGGTCAAGGCCAAGTTATCGAAATGGCAGGGAGCATATGAGGTTCCCCTAATATAAGTGGAAAAAGATTAGGTGAGTTAGGATGGGGGAGTGTGAGGTGTGGGTGGTAGTGAAGAAGATGCAGCTGAAGAATGAGTAGATTTTCAATGGAGAATTTGCAGGCAGAAACCAAGGCAATCCTTTTTAATTAAAAAAAAAATTAGACATAAAACACAGTGTTACAGTGTGTTACTCATTTCAGCCAATGAGTCCATGCCAACTAATTTATACCCAATTAACCTATACCCCTGGTATGTTTCAAATGGTGGGAAGAAACCAGACTCCCAGGGGAAAATCCACAAAGACATGAGGAGAACTTACAAACTCCTCACAGACAGCAAAGGATTAGAACCTGGTCCCGATCACTGGCGCTGTAAAGACATTGTACTAACCACTACACCAACCATGACACCCTGTTTGTTATTCTTTGGTAGGAGATAGAAAGAGCAGTCTAGGAGTTGGCTATCTATTGGGTTGGAGACTGTTAAGGGGAGAGCTCATGATGTGATGAGATCAGTGATGGCATCAGAGACAGTGGCCTGATGGTTCTGGTGTGATCCAAGTCCAGGGGTTAGGATGTCAATGTATTTGAGAGCAGCAATCCAGCTTCTGCAATGTAGAGACAATAATGTCACTACCCTTGTTTCATAACAAAGGTGTGCAAAGTGTGGCATGAGTGAAAAAAAAAACTGTGTTTGGAGCAGGAGATGGGCTTGGAGTATTGTGAGCAAGGGAGAAGTCAAGAAGGTTGATATCAAAGTGGAAGATAGAAATGAAAAGACAGAAGTTAAAGGACCAGAATAAAGTATCCAAGAGGAGGGGAAAGTGTTGGACATGAGAGGAAGAGTCATAAGTAGTTAGTAAAAGTTCCTTGGTGAAGAAATAGCCATGAAAAAAATGAAGGAAGACTTCAACATTATGGCAGTCCCAAAACTCATTAAGAGCATGCAGTGATACAATGATGAGGCCTCTCCTGAGGACAGAACACTCAGCATTGGAGAGGGGGGAGCTCAGAGTGGATGAAGGCATGGCAAGGGTTGGATTTGGATCCAGGCATGGGGTCAGAAGAGATTAATATTTGGGCAGTTCAGAGGGAGTAATGTGATAGGGAAAATCAAAAGATTTGTAGAGACCTTAGGGATAAATTTTCCTTCAATGTGTCAAAGGGAATGTTGCCATTTTCTATGCATGATTGACACAGAAATCTGAGTTGGGATAATTCAAGGATGATAGTTCCTTGTCTAATTTCCAGAGTGACCCAAAACAACCCAGAAATACTCATTGCATTTTGCTCTAGATAGAGTTGATACACAATATAATTACATTTAAAAACAGCTTAATATGATTGTATTTGCAAGTGACTGGCTTTTAATTAACTAAAAGTCTTGTAGGGGAAAAAACTAATTAGTTGTAAATTTCCTGCTCACTGCTGAATAAACTGTGTGGAACTGCTGTCAATAGTAACATCTCCCTAGACTGCTGAGCTGAAATTAATTAATACCACCCTGTGAAACAAGTTCCCTCGATCACTTGATCTCTATTGCCACTCAGCTTCCTGCTGATCTGAGCTTTTCAACTCCAAGTGCCCGAGTCACCTGACTCCAATTGCCAGGTGCAGCCTTCAGATAAAATCCCTGTTGAAGTCTGCTACAGACTGTTAGTCAAACAGTCTTTTCATCCTGCTTCCAATTTTTATTGCTCAATTAATGGTGAAATATTTAAACAAACTATACCCAGACTTTTAATGTCTGAATATGGGGATAAAACCTTAAATATTGGAAACCCCATTTCTACCATTGAAGTTCAAAGATCAAAATTAAATTTATTTTCGGAATTCATACATGTCCTCACATACCACCCTAAGATTCTTTTTTTCTTCCTGCCAGCCAGGCAGAATTTCTACTTATCAGCAACTGTAAACTCAGGAAGAAAGGTATGCATAGAAAAGAAAGAAATGTAAAAAAATGTGACGCAAGGCAGAAAAAAATCAGTAATAAATAATATGCAAATAAGAATCCTTAAATGAGCCTCTGATTGACTTTGTTGTTTTGATGGTTGAGGAGTAGTAACTGGTCCTGAGCCTACTTGTACAAGTTATGTTAGCAGTATAGTATATGCTAATACTAAAGGAAACACCACTATTAGTCACCCAAGGACAATACACGACGGGCAATACTTTGCAGCATTAATAGCAACACCAGCATCTTAAAAATTATGAAGCAAAATCATTTTCTAATTCCTTCGGACATCTGCTTAATGAGTTTCTGCCCTATGACAATTAATTGCAGTATGATCATTTTTGAATAGTATATCACACTTTTGAGTGCATCACAGCCATATTTAATTTCTATCATGACAAGGAAATGTAAAGCTTATTGCAATTCCTCTGTGGCTTCATTTGTTAGTTTTCTTAAAAATAATGATTCCTCTATTGATAGACTAAGTTTCAATTGGGATTATTTGGAGTTGAAGGCAGAAAGGTTGCCAACAATGTCTTTCTCACAAATGATCTAAAATAATAGCACTTTCATCATCAAGGACTTTATTCCACACCAATTAGCCTGTTGGGTGCCCCAATAATGAATCGGACAAAGACTCAGGGGAACGATAGGCTTTATTGTACTAGAGACTGCTGGCCCAGGTCCAAGGCTAGGAATGAGCGGGAAGCAGAGGTGACTCGACCTTTATGGACCAGGGTCACATGGGCAGGACTAAGGGAAGAGCCAAGGTAGAAGGACACCCGGAGGAAGGGCCAGCCAGCACATATAATCATATCACTTGTAAGGTAAAACATCATAAGATGGGAATGTACAGGGCTGTAACAAGATGTGAATGCATCCTTGTACTTACAAGATAAGAGAGACATTGATGGATTGAGAGGCAGGAAGCTAGCAGGGAAAGGATAGCAACAGTTTTAGTCATTGGACAAGTAATGATATGATGATGTTCTAAGCATGTATCCAAGGGTATAAAAAATCACCATTTTGCTGATAACGGCAGAATGCATTCTCCGACTAACATGTTTAGTCGCAAGTGTTACAATCCGGTAATAAAGAACAAAGAACCCTGATTTCGACTCAGCCTGGTGTTTGTCTCACTCATTCATGAACAAAGCAGACCTAACACACTACATAGCCTGAGTTCAAATAGCTGTTTTGTTTTCCCAAAATATCTTTCCAGTACTAAATACATCCACCATAAAAGATTTTATAGTAGAGGAATGCTACATTCATGCTACCTGATGAAAATGTTTCCTTTTAACGGGAGATACAAAATGCTTAGCTAGCATCTTTTGTTTTAGCTTAGTGTGTGTTAAAAACCATCGTATGGAAACAGGCTCTTTGGCCCAATTCATCATGTTGGTCTCACTTGCCTGCATTTAACCCATTTCTCAAAACCATTCATATTCATGCACCTGTCCAAATTTCTTTTAACAATTGTAATTATGCCCACCTTTACCACTTCCTGTCACTGCTTTTTCCAAATGCCCACCACCCTCAATGTGGAAAACCTATCTTTCAAGCCTTTCATCTTTAATACCATCTTGTCTTTGACTGAGAAAAAGATGATAAACATTAATCTTACCTATACCTCATAATTTTATTTATCTCTCTAAGGTCACCCGTCAGCTACCTACAAACGAGAGAAAAAAGCCTTAACATATCCAATCTATCATTTTGAGACAATAGATTTACAAGATGTGATAACCTTTAGATCTAAACATAACTGAGTTTTAAAATTAAACTTTTTATAATATATGTCAATGTTTCATGAAAAAATACTGAACTTTTATTCTGAAATTTGATCTGAATTGAGTATAGATCATTATCATTGATTTGCGCTCACCTGGGACTGGATTGATTATTTTCAAATTAATTTCAAAAGAAATGTTTATAGCTGACAAATAAAAAAAAAATAACTTAATATTTTATTCAAGCATCTTCCTGATTTTCCTGATTCATGATGAAGAGTTAAGGCCTGAAATATTGATTACCTTTTACTTCCAATGGATGCTGAGTGGCAAGGTGAAATGTTCAAGCACATTTATGTATTACACATGATGTTTAAGAGCTTTTGAAGATGGAAAACAATGATTCATAGGTGTATGGTTGCAATAGATAAAATTTTGAGGCATAAAATATTTGTGATACATAAGGCAGATGCATCTTAATAGTTTTTTTTCCAGAATCAAAGATTCACTGCAATATCATTTGCTTCCTCTTCCAAACTTCTGGAGACTGGCGTGACAAGCTACCACTGCACCATTACTCTAAATCTTGAAAGGGTCAAGGAATAAAGTTGACATGCCAAAAAGTGCTTGCCAAAGATATGGATTTTCCAAATAAGTTTTAAAAGTTATTCTTCTGTGATTCACATTGTACAATCCATCATAATATTGTTCATAAATACCAGATGCAATTCTATGAAATGAAATTAATGCACTATTGACAAGTTTTGAACAGCACACATACATTTTGAATATTTTTAGGCTTTAGGAATAAAGAATATATTTTAGAAATGCATCTCCCAGCAAGTAACTTCAATGCTTAGAAAAGCAGTTGAGAAATTAAGAATAATGTTCATTATCTCCCCACTCCCCTCCGCCAACCCCGTCTCCAACCTACTGTAGCATGAATAAAAGCTCTCACAACTGGAGAAAGAACAAACACTTTTATTAGCTTATAACTAAGGGTTTCACAGTTGTCTTCAGAAGGGTTCTGGGTTTAGGCGGGAAACCAGGGTTATATGTGAGCAGATGGGGGTGGAGCTGGGAGGAGGGGCCAGCCATCAGCACAACACACTACCAGTGAATCCCAGTTCACTGCATTCACCCCTTCCTGTAGAATTTAGGGTCTGAAAATGAAGACGGAGAACGTGGGTTCAGAAAAAAAGGTTGAAAAATATGCAGTTATTTACAAATTTACAGATTTAAACAGTCTGGGGGTCTGGAGATCCTGGTGGAGTGTGTTAGTACCAGGGGGCCTTGGACTCTTTGGGTCTCCTGGTCCCCTTGTGAGGGAGGAGAGGTGGGCTGGGTCCCCGGCTCAAAAGTGGTGGGGGGGATCCACTTTCCTCCTGAACCAGGTCCCCTAACAGGTGGTGGGAATAAGCTCCATGGTTCGCAGGGCACTTGAGGCAACAGATTCTCTGTTCTGGCAGGTGCCAAGTCCCTAATGGAGATGGTGTCCTCCCTGTCATCATATAGGCATATGTGGGATTGGTGTGGAGCAGTTTCACCCTTTCCACCGGCGGGTCGGTCTTGCTTCTACTCATGCACTTCTTGAGAAGGACTAGACCAGGAGTGGTGAGTCAGGTTGGGAGTGTATTTGCCAATGTCAACTTTCCTTCGAAAGTGAATGGGAGCTCAAGAGGAGTAGTGTTGGCTAGTAGCGACTGGATGGAATGTAGTGCCATAGGGAGGACTTCCTGCCAGCGTGAGTCTTGAAGGCCTTTTGACTTCAGGGCCAGTTTGACAGCCTTCCAGACTGTGGCATTCTCCTTTTCAACCTGCCCGATCCCCCTGGGCTTGCAGCTAGTAATCCTGCTGGACGCAATGCCGCTCACCAGCAGGTACTGGCTTAGTCCCTCATAAACAATGAGCCCTGGTCACTATGAATCAAGCTGGGATACCCAAACAGGGCGAAAATGGAATCTAGGGCTTTTTTTAACTGACAAAGTGGATGTGTCTGGACATGGAATGGTGAACAGGAAGTGGGAGTACTCATCACTGATAGAGAGGAAGAAAGTGTCCTGTTCTTGGAGGGGAGAGGTCCTTTAAAATTGACTCTGAGCTGTTGGAAGGGCCTGGATGACTTGTTCAGGTGCGCCTTTCTGGGGCAGTAGAAGAGCAGATTGCACTCAGCACAGACCTGGCAAGACCTGATCATTTCCCTAATGTCTTCCATGGAGTAGGGCAGATTGTGCGCCTTGACAAAATAAGCCATGCGGGTGACCCCTGGATGGCAGAGCTCATTATACAGAGACTGTGGTGTGTGCAGAGGCACAGCTTCCTCTGGATAGGGCATCTGGAGGGTCATTAAGGGCTCCTGGCCAATAGGCAATGTCATAATTGTAGATGGAGAGCTCGATCCTTCACCTCGCAATCTTGTCATTTTTTGATTTTGACCCTCTTGACATTATTAAACATGAATCCAACTGAGCGCTGGTCAGTGAGGAGCATAAATTTCCTACCAGGCAGGTAGTGTCTCCAGTGCATCACAGGCTTCTACAATGGGTTGAACCTTCTTTTCCACAGATGGGTTCTGGAGCTCATGGCCTTGTAATGTCTGCAAAAAAATTTCAATTGGCCTGCCCGCCTGGTTGAGGATAGTGGGCATGGCTACATTCGAAGCATTGTTTTCCACTTGGAAAGGTAAATTCTCATCCACCGCATCCACGGCGACTTTCGCAATGTGGTTCCAGAGGTATTTAAAAGCCATTTGGGCTTCAGCCGAGAGTGGAAAAATAGTGGCTTTTAAGAGAGGGTGAACCTTATCAGTATATTGAGGGATCCACTGGGCATAATATGAGAAAAAACCCAAGTAGCTTCTATAGGCTTTTGTGGTCTTGGGAATAGGGAGCTTTAAAAGGGGGTGCATCCTATCGGGATCGGGTCAATGATGCCATTTTTCACCATGTAACCAAGGATAGCCAGATGTTTAGTCCTTAACATGCACTTATTAGAGTTATAAGTGAGGTTCAAGGCTTTTGCCATGTGGAGAAAACTCTGGAGATTGTCATCATGGTCTTCCAATGTGTGGTCACAGATGGTGACATTATCGAGGTAGTGTATACTACCTCGCATACTCATCCATGATTCTGTCCATCTGCCTCTGGAAGATAGAAACCCTGTTAGCAATATCAAGAGACCTCCGGAATTGATAGAGATGACCATTAGCCTCAAATGCCATATATGGACGGTCCTTGGAATGGATTGGCAGCTGGTGATAAGCAGCTTTTAGGTTGATGGTCAAATAGATCCAATGTTGCGCAATATCATTCACCATGTCCGAAATTCGAGAGGGAGGGTATGCATCCAGGAGTGTGTACCGATTAATAGTTTGGCTATAGTCAATTACTACCCTGGACTTGTTTTCCCCTTTTACCACTACCACTTGCACTCTCCACGGGCTGGTGCTAGGTTCAATTATACCTTTGTCGAGCTGTCGTTGTGTCTCAGACTTTATAAAATCTTGATCTGCTGTACTGTACTTCCTGCTCTTAGTAGCATTGTTTATAGTTTGAGGACAGATTGAGGAAGAGAGGAGGGGGGTCGATATTCAGTGTTAAGAGACTGCATGTGGGTTTTAATTTTAGGGGGCCTCTGTTCCAAACTGTTACGGGGTGAGGGAACCAGAATAATCCAAGGGCACACTTTTAAGATGACATAGGAAGTCTAGACCCAACAACAGATGGAGTACACAATTCTTCAAGTACACACAGGCAAATCCGACAGACATTTCCCTCCCCCCCCAAACCACAGATGTACTGTACAATGTTGTTCAACATGTGTAGAATGCGAATGAGATGCAAGGAATATGCAGTAATTAGAAGGAAATATCTTTAGGTTCTATTTTTGCCCAGTCCGTGAGTCTATGAAGCTTTCAGTAGAGCCTGTGTCAATTCGTCATTTAGTGGAATGGCCATTTACCTTAACAGTCACTGTGGAGTTGTTGAGCTAGTGAGATCTGTCCTGATGTAGGACCATCGAGACCAGGACCCCGGTGACTCCATAGTCCTCACTCGATTAGCCCCCTCTGTCTTGGGTTGCCAAGCATGGGTAAGAAAGTGTCAACCCCATGGTGCAGCAAGATGGCCGCCCTCCTTCCTCCTCCAACGATGATGGCTCCGAGGTTGATTTTGGGTCACAGAAAGATGGTCTCCGAGCCTTTTTGCGCTGTTTCCTCATTGTCATCTTCTGTTTTTTTTTTTTTGTTTTTTTTTTTTTTTTTTTAATTTTTTTATTTTTCACACCATAAATCACATTAGCCATGATATACACTATTTCTTTTCACACATATACAGTGACTTTTTCTCCCCCCCCCCCTTTCCTCCCAAACCACCCCCCCACCCCCCCCTCTCATCCATTTTAGGTATACAATCTAGGTTGCATTAAGCCAGTCAGACAATGTTGTCATTCAACAAAATTACACCAGAAATTCTACTGAGTCCATTCTTTTCTTTCCTTCTCCTTCCATCAACTTAGGTAATGTTTGTCCCCGGTAGGTTTTCGCTATTGTATTTAATGTAAGGCTCCTATACTTGTTCGAATATTTCAATGTTATTTCTTAACCAATATGTTATTTTTTCTAATGGAATACATTTATTCATTTAAATTTGGTAGTTTCTTCCTTTTAATTTGGTTATGTATTCCATTAATATTTAAAGACATATAGTTCAGCGTAGCCCTTTTATATTTTGTTTATCTTCTCTTTCCGTTTTTCCATCATTACCTTTCCTCCTTTTCCATTTCTGTTTTCTTATTTTCAACTCTTTATAAGACAACATTCCTACAACATCTAACATTTTCCTTATTCTCCTATTTCTATCTTATTTATCCCCAATCTCCCCTTCACCTCCTGAGTTGTCCTTTATCCCTTGTCGGACAACCACATCTCCCCTCTCCATTTGGATTTGCGAATCCACTCGCAAGCGTCAACTGATTTTGCAGTGACCGCTATTTCCCCCCACCCCGCCTCCCCCAGAAAAGATTTCACTTTTCATATGTCACAAAGGTCCCTCTTTTAATTCCCTCCTTATTCTCTCTATTCCATTACCTTCCCTTATTAATTCTTGTCTATACTATCTATATTTTCCTCTAAGTACAGATACATTCATGTATGCTCATTGTCTCTATTCACTCTTATACCTCTTTACCTGCATACATATCAATCGTGATCATTTTTACTCTCATTACCCGTCTTCATCCCTCAGTCTATTTTTGTCTTTACCCACATACATATCAGTCGTGATCATTTTAACTCTCATTACCCGTCTTCCTCCCTCAGTCTATTTTTGTAATTGTTCTGCAAATTTTCGTGCTTCTTCTGGATCCGCGAATAGTCTGTTTTGTTGTCCTGGAATAAATATTTTCAATACCGCTGGATGCTTTAGTATAAATTTATACCCTTTCTTCCATAAAATCGCCTTTGCTGTATTGAACTCTTTTCTCTTCTTTAGGAGTTCAAAACTTATATCTGGATAAATGAAGATTTTTTGCCCTTTATACTCCAGTGGTTTGTTGCCCTCTCTTACTTTTTCCATTGTCTTCTCCAGTACCTTTTCTCTTGTAGTATATCTTAGGAATTTTACTACAATAGATCTTGGTTTTTGTTGTGGTTGTGGTTTAGAGGCCAATACTCTATGTGCCCTTTCTATTTCCATTTCATGCTGTAGTTCTGGACATCCTAGGGTCTTAGGGATCCACTCTTTTATAAACTCCCTCATATTCTTGCCTTCTTCATCTTCCTTAAGGCCCACTATCTTTATGTTATTTCTTCTGTTATGGTTTTCCATTGTATCTATTTTTTGAGCTAGTAGTTCTTGTGTCTCTTTAGTTTTTTTATTAGATTTCTCCAATTTCTTTTTTAAGTCTTCTACCTCCATTTCTGCTGCTACTGCCCGCTCTTCCATCTTGTCCATTTTTTTTCCCATTTCTGTTAAGGTCATCACCATTTTAATTATTTTCTCCTCTGTGTTGTTTATTCTTTTTCTTAAATCCTTAAATTCCTGTGTTTGCCATTCTTTAAATGATTCCATGTATCCTCTAATAAGAGCAAGTATATCCTTTACCTTGCCTCTCTTTTCTTCTTCTATTTCACCATACTCTTCCTCTTCTTCTTCCTCTGGGTTGACCATCTGTTGTTTCTTTGGTGCCCTTTCCTCCTCTTCTATCTTGTTTCTATTGTCTTCTGTGGTCTCTTCTTGCTGCAGGTGATCTGCAGCTGTCGTTGCCGGCTGTGGAGATCGACTCCCCAGCTGGTCCCCCCTCCCGTCGGTGTGTTTTTTTTCATTCGCATCGCGCATGCGCGAAGTTTCGCGCATGCGCGGTTGCGCACTTTTGTTCGGCTCTGCGAGCCATTTTTGTAGTCCATTATTTACCGACCTGAGGGAGCGGGTTTCTCTCTCCGCAGCGGGCCTCTTCGGACAGGTAAGGCCTTCACCTTTTCCCTCCTTTGTCTTCTCTTCCTCTCTTCTTACCGTTGCTTTCGACTTTTCTTTTTTTGTCGCCATCTTCTTTCCACCTTTATACTCACTTTTCTGTAACTTTTATTTCTGTGCCTTTGTGTTTTCTCTTGTTTTTCCCGACTTTTCTGGAGAGGGCTGGAGTTCACCGTCCGGCCACTACTCCATCGCGTGACTCCTCCCTTGTCATCTTCTGTTGATGAGTAGTGCAGCAAATGGGTTCAGGTGAATTCAGGGCAGATGGCTTGGAATTGGATCCAGGAGTGGTGCAGGCCACAGGATTCCTGGGATTCCCTTCGCGTGGTAAACTCTCGCCCAATGCCCTTTCTTGCCACAGCTGGAACATACTAAGTCTTTAGCAAGCCGACGAGATCGTGGATGCTGGCTCTTGCCGCAGAAAAAGCACTCCTTAACACAGGAAGCTGCAGCTGTTAGGGCTAGGGTAGCAGGAGCAACCAGTCCTTGGAAGGGGTCACTTGGGTGAGTGAGCTCACTGGCTTTGAGGTCGTTGTTCTTGAGCTTGGCCTGTTCCAACAATTTGGCCATTTCAATGTGGCTCGCCAGGTCCTTCTTTCCCGACTTGAGCAGTCACTGCCTCATGTACCTCGAGTATCCCAGATCTGTTCTTCCTCATGAACATGGCCTGTAGCCACCATGTACCTGCACTTCTTGACAAGTGTCCACAGATCCAATAGGTAGTCATTGATGGTCTCTCCTGGCCATTGGCAATGTAGAGTGAGTCAGTGCCTCACTAGGACCTCATTTTGCGACTTCAGGTACCGAGCCTTCAATGTCTGAAAGGCAGCATATATGTAATGCAGTCCCTGATGGCTTTATACCCTTTTGTTACTACCCTCAAAATGAATGCAGACCTCCTGAGTTCATCAGTGTGGAAGACATCTCTGGTCATGTTCAGTAGGCCCTGGAAGCAGTCTAGCCAGTATGTGAACTCCTCAGCCATGTAAGGGGACAGAGGGTCTATCAGTAGCATCAGGCTTGAGTAGCGCTTCCATCATTTAGGGAATAAGCTAATAAAATTGTAAAGTGAATACAAGCTCTCATGACTGGAGGGAAACAAATGATTTTATTAGCTTATAACTATGGGTAGTGTCTCACAGTAATCTTCAGAAGGGTCTGGGTTTAGGCGGGAAGTCAGGGTTATATGTGACCAGATGGGGGTGGAGCCGGGGGTGGCGTCACAACATTCTACCAGTGAATCTCAGTTCACTGCACCTACCAGTGCATGTTTCCTGAAGATAGATATGTTTAGTGGTATTCACTCTGATAGAGTGATACTATCACAGAAACAAACTCTTCAAACCAACTTGTCCATAGTGACCAAATTGCCTTTCAAGTAATTCTCATTTGCTTGCATTAGGATGATATCTTTCTTAATCTTTTCTATTTATGAACCAAATGTCTTTTAAACATTGTAATTCCACCTGCCTCTTCCCCTTTTTTGCAACTCATGTCACATACTCACAAACATTTGTGTGAAAAACTTGACCTTCAGGTCCCCTTTAAATTTTCTCCTCTCACCTTCAACCTATGTCTTCTCATTTTACATTCCCCTAACCTGGGTAATAGACTGTCATCATTCACCTTATCTGTTCCCCTCCTGATTTAATAATCTTCCATATGTTCACACTCAGCCTCATTTACTGCAAGGAAAACACTCTTAAACTATCCTCTCCCAATGTATTTCAGGCCCTTCACATCCTTGTGAATCTTCTCCCTAAAGTAATCACAGCTTTTCTGTAGTATGATGACTGGAAATTCAGTGAAATACTTGAGCAAAACTTGTTCTGAGGCTGCGGTAAAATATCAAATGAATTTATGGATTCTATTGTGATTGACATAATCAAGATATTCTTCACTAAGTTACTCTAGATGCAAAAACATGAAATGATATCTTCATGATCAATACTCTCACCAACTTTCTTAGATATTAGCCGTCTTAAAAAGAAATGCCTGCATACCTTGAAGTAAAATATTATGCATGGAGAGCAAGAGAAACAAAATCTGCTGATGCTGGAATCTTCAGTGAATTAAGAGAAGCTGAAGTGACTCGATAGGTCAGGCAACATCTGTGAATATAGATGGTCAGTCAACATTGGCTAACATAGCACAATGCTATAGCAGCACCAGTGACCTGGATTCAAATTTGGCGTTGTCTGTACATTCTCCCTGTGTCTGCATGGTTTTCCACTGAGTGCTCCAGTTTCCGCCAAAAACACATGAGGTTCATATGGTAACTAGGGTATTTGTGCAGCATGGGCTCATGGGCCGGAAGGACCGGTTACTATTGCTGCTGTTTGTCTACAACATTTTGGAACTGGACTTTTTAGATTAAAACATGGAGGGGAGATATACAGCAAATAAATGGTGGGGAGGAGGGTTTGGGAGGATTCAAAAGGTGATTGGGTATTCAACAGAAAAGGGTGGAAAAGGCAGTGAGAGAGTTTATGGAGAAACTTATTTGTGGGGTGTGGGTAAGCTCCAAGAAATGAGAGTGAGAGCAGGTGAAGGAGAGATGGAAACAGTAGAACCAGATCAGGATAGAGGCTAAATAAAAAATTGAAAATTCAATGTTCCTGCCATTTGGTTTAGGATTATCCAGAAGGAATATGTTATGTTGTTCTTTAGGTTTGCATTTATCCTCACCCAAGCAATGGATGAGAACGAGGACAAAGGTGTCTCTGTGGGAATGCTGAGGGGAATTGAAATGTTTGGAAATTGGGAGTTACAGAGTAGATCTATAGACAGAGTGTAGGTGTTCAGTGAAACTGTCCAATCTGTGGTTGTCTCACAGTCGTTGCTCTGTGTAGTTTATGTTATCAGGAACTGTGACAACATTGTAAATTTACAGAGTCATTCTTGTCAAGCACTGAGCAATAGTTATCGTGACAATTGAAAATGGCAAAAACAAATGGAATGTGAGCTCTGAAAGAGCAATATTTAAATATATGTCACAAGTAGAAAAAATCTTCCAGGGTTGAATGTAGGACTCAGCACAAATTAAATCAGGGTTTAGTCTTTGAGCAGTAACAATAAATTTGAACATCTGTTCAGTTTAAACATTAGCATAGACATGTATTAAAGGCCTATATATTTAATAGGCTTCACACAGCAGGGTGCAATGTAATGCAGTCACCTACTGAGAAGACCTTTGACTCATGATCAATTAATACTGACAAGAAGAACATTTCTCAATAAGTCAATTCAGCATGGAATTTATTACATTGAAGAAGTGTTTATCTGAAGATTACTAGTTTTAACATTCTGGTTAGTTATCTTCTTATAACTTGTTTTAATGATAAAGCAACCAAATAAAAAAGATTTTTTCGGTGCCAAGTGTAAGAAATTGAAAGCTTATTTGCTGCCATTGGAAGCTATTTTTTTTACCACTTTGTCAATTGATAATAAAAACCTGCACTGATTTAGAAGTAAGGTCATGCAACTTTCTTTCTTTTTAAAATATTTTTAGATGTTTACATTATACACAATTGAGCAGCACAGTGATATATTGTATTGTAAAATTCAAGAGAAGGAAAAAAACATAATTCAGAACCCCTGTCACTAATCAAGGTTAAAAGTTAATACGTAGGAATCAGGTTGAAACATCCTGGAGATGGACAGCACAGCACCAAAGCTTCAGAACAACCCAATTTTTTTAGGTTATGATAATAGTCAATCAGTGGGCCCCATGTCTTTGGAAATTAACATTTGACTCTCTAATGGTATATTTAAATTTTTTTCTAAACTTAAACAAGACATAAAATGACAACTATTGTCTTTCCATTTAATCAAAATTGCACATCTGGCTATTAATGAAGTAAAAGATAAAATTCAATTTTAAGTTGGAGTCAGTAAAACATCATCATCTTGAAATGATCCAAATAGAGCAATTAAAGGGCAAGGTTCTAATTTGAACTTGAGGATCACCAATAATGTTTGAAAGATAGCTTACCAAATTTTTTCTGAACTAGTGCAAGTCCAGAACATGTGAACCATAGAAGCATTAACAATTTTACATTTTTCACATAGAGGACATATCTGAATAAAAATGAGACAGTTTAACTTTAGACATATGCACTCTATTGATAACTTTAAATTGCAACAAACAGATATGCACAAAAGGAGGTAGTATTAATCAGGTTACAAATAGAGTCCCACACTTCATCTGAGAATAAAAGATTCAAATCTTGTTCCCAATTGTTCTTGATTTTAACTAATGAGGCTATTCTTAAATCAAGCAAATTATTATAAATAAGAGATATTAAACCTTTATGAGAAGGTTGTAAATCAAAAAGTGTATCAAGGATGTTTCTCTTTGGATTTGTGGAAAGTCAGGGATATGAGATTGAACAAAATATCTAACGTAAATATTTAAAAAGATGAGTGATTGGTAAATTAAATTTTACCACCAATTGATCAAGGGAAGCAAAATTGTTTTAAATATAAAGGTCTTTAATACATTTAATATCCAATCTGTGTCAGTCAATAAAGATAATATTTTCCAAAGAAGGTTGAAAAAGACAGTTAGATAACTTCCTATGAAAGCTTGGCTTGACAATTTAACTTGACAGCAATTAAAATGTTAAGGATATTTCATCTAAAGATTGCACTTTTCTTCTGAAGTCCCCATCAAGGAATCCAGTAATCAATATCATTGGAACCAAGTATTCATGTCAAGTCAAGTTTATTATCATCTGATTGTGCGCGTAAAACTCAATAGTCCTCAACAGTGCTTCAGTCCTCGGTGCAAAGCATGCAGACATATAATCAGAAATAACACACATACAGACAAACTATAAGTATGCAAGGCAAGAATTTCATGAATCTGAGAGTCTCGGTTGGTTAGTGTGTGTATTTCCTTTGATCTTTCAGCATTCTCACTGCCTGTGAGAAGAAGCTGTTCCTTAGCCTGGTGGTGCTGGCTATGATACTCCTGTATCTCTTCCCCAATGCGAGCAGTTGAAAGATGATGTGCACAGGGTGAGTGTCTTCAATGGTTTTGCATGCCTTCTTCAGACAATGATCCTGGTAGAACAATTTGATGGGGGGGGGGGGTGGGTTGGTGGTGGTGAGGGAGACTCCAGAGATCCTCTTTGCCATTCTTATCATTCTGTGGACTGACCTCCAATCTATTTCTCTGCAGCATCCCTACCACATGATAGAGCCCCTATAAAAGGTTGTCATAATGGTGGCCAGTATGCCAGTTTCTCAGGAAATGCAGTCACTATTGCTCAACTCCCTCCTCTTCGACATGATTGCCTATCCTGAGGGTGCTAATGCTTGAAGAGGGTCAGTTCCACCAGCTGTTTAATTGGAAATCACTTGTCCAAATCATCATTTTTCTATTTGCCATGCATTGTTTGAACTGGTAAAAGTCATCTAACATCCAGAAGCCTGAATAAAATTTCAGCATGGCTGGTGGGAAATTTAAATTCAAGTAACTGAATAAATCTGGAATAAAAATTACTTTACCATGATGGTATGTTAAAATAACTAGGTTTTGTGAAATTTATTTGTTTTACGTCCTTCAGGGAAATCTGAGAGAGATCTGCCACCCTTATATATTGACTCCAGACCCAACAATGTGGTTGATTCTGAAATGCCCTTAAGGGAATAAGAGATGGTCAATGAATGCTGATCTTATTAGCAACATTCTGCATCCTGTGAATAAAAAAAAATAATGTTATTCACTTGTGTCAGTTTCCATTCATTTCATGCTGATCTACATCGGCCCAATGCCAGCAATCCCTTGAATTTAAAACAATCACCTTTATCATTCACTATCTCTGCAACTCCTCCATTTTAAACCACTGAAAATCATTGCATTTCAGCATTTTTGACCTGCAGACTTCCATGGCTTTCTTCATTTGAAGATTTGAGCCAATGCCTTTGACTGCTGAGATGCTGAGTTGTGAATATAAGACATGTTGCTCGAAGGTGGATGGAGGAGGAGAGGAGGGAGGGAGGGGAATGGGGAAGAATGAAGACCAACAGGTAAGAGGTCATAGATGAATACTGGTGGGCGTGTGGGAGACAAAGAAGATGAGAAGTGATAGAGGGCTAAGAACGTTAGCTCTCTAATAGAAGGAAGGGAAGGGGATGGGGAGCTGGAGGAAAGGAGGCAGAGGGATTAAGAATGTCAGAAACCTGTCTGTTAATCAATTCCAACATATGCAGGTTTTGTCATTTAACTCAGAAGTCATGTTTTCTAAGATTCCTTTAATTTTCACTTATTCAGGTCAAGGCCTGCCCTTCTTCTTTCCTTTTGTTACTGAGGCTTGATCCCAATGCTCCTGCTTCTCTGCAAACAATTGAAAGCTTTCACCCACGACTTCCTCTAAAGTTGAATAAGATCTTGTTAAAACAGATTACTTCTGATCACCCAATTATTAACAATTCTTATATGCTTTGTCTCTTTCTCTGTGAGTCACTACAGAATAATAGAAATCATAAGTATGTATTCCTTATCGGCAGAATATATATTACATGAATAAATCTAAAATATATTTTGTAAATCCATTGTTGTCCAAAACTCAAGATTATTTGAATGAGTCAGAAATGAGCCCTTACAACCTTCAGGCCATTCAGACTGCAAGTGTGAGCCTGACAGAATTTGTGGTATGTTTACTTTCATAAAATGTGATTAACTGAAAGCAAAACTTCAGATAAAATGTGAGTAAACTAGTTATTGTGGGTGATAAAATATTATCTTATTACAGGAATTAAAAGAAAACTGTCATCTCAAATTACAGACTTGGTAAATTTTCAACCTCAAGCCTTTCTCATCTGTTAATTCTATCTTTGACTACTTGAACTTGGCTCATGTACCAATAACATGGCTCAAGTCAACTGATATGAAGGCTCCCTCGAGACAATCTCAAAGTGCATATTGGAAAATAAGGCCATCAATTGTAAGCATTAGCCTGATCCCAGGGAGTTCTTCTAGGAATCTATTTACAGGAGACAAGAGGTTTATTAATCCTAAGGGGCCAATCATGTTTTATGTCACTGGCCATTTGGTAGCACCCATAAAATATTAGATTCATTAATCCTTTGAAAGCTAGTTGAAATATTAATGAATAATTGAGGGTTCCATTGAAATACATCAGTCTGAAAGATAGATGAAACAACTATTGATGCTTTAATTGGCTTTATGTCCAATAAAGTCATCGGCCCTAACATTTACAGGGGCTTTGCAAATGAGGCTGAAAATGGCATATGATTGGTCACAGAGCCTCAGTGCCATATTTTAGCTGCATTTCCCACCTGTCAGACAGTCATTTGAGCCACCTGATTGGTGGGAGAGCGATAACCTGAGCAGCAGGATGGGGCTCTTGAAGAGGCACTTAGAATAAAAACATTTCATTGGACACAATGGATTTAATAAGTAAAATATAAAGTTAGTCATTGCTGCAATTTAAATATAATTTACTAACTTTGATATGAGAAAATTGGTTAACTAATACAAAATATGATATAGTTTACATTGGTTAAATGCAGTTTGAGAAATTATTCTTTAAGATCAGCCATGATCTCGTTGAATGGCGGAGCAGGCTCGAAGGGTCGAATGATCTACTCCTGCTCCTATCTTCTATGTTTCCTATCTTCTATATAATTGGAATATTTTCCTGATAAATTCTTTGAAAGTAATTATATCATTTGGATTTACACAATAGAGAACAGAATATAATTAATCATCAAAATAATCAAGTATTAAAGAACACATTTCATAAACATCATTTAATCATTCAGACCATTTGTGACCTTGGCATAAATGTTTATTTTGCCATATCAATTGAAACCATCGTTATAACAAATGAGAACCAAATGAGTGTCATTAGTTAAAGAAAATTTCAAATTTGCAAGTTTGAAACTGATTTAATATTAAACTGGAATATATTTAGTTAATTCAAGCATATTATAAATAAAGATAGCTTCCAGTTTAAGTAAAGCAACAAAAAAAAATGCATCTGTAAGAAGAAAAATTGGTTTAAGGTGTGAATATTTCCTCAGAATGGGACTTTGACTGATGTTTAGATTTGTTAAGGACAAAAAAATTCAACATTGTAATGAAAAACAGCTATGGAAAGGTTATGTAATTCTTAAAATACAACAAGTCTGCTTGAAAACTGTCAATGAATGCGGATAGACCAAGGAGTAAGAAATAAACTAGAAAAATCTGTAATCGAAACAGCAATTCAATGAATAAAAAGTACAAAATACAATCTTGTAAATCATTTGTGATACATAACTTTGGCTTTAATGTTTAAAATACATTAATGAAATATTGTTCTGATGTAGTGAACTGATTTATTTATCAGGGTATTATTCTTTGTCCATCCATTAGGCCCTTCAATGAGCAGATTTAGTGATACTGGTCAGCAAATGTCAAGGCTGTCATCTGATTATTCTGGCAATGACCTGCCACTGCGTTTACCACAATGCCTGGATGTACATCAGCAAAAGAAGAGAATTTATTTTGTACTGTCACAGCCCATAGTTAGTTATTGAATGAACTTTAAAGGATATATAAAAATGTAATTGCTTTATGAAGTTGATGACAATTGATCCGATTACCTTTCAATGGCCTACACACTGAAAAAATCATTAAAAAAGAGGATATTTGAGATGTTGTCCTTCAAAAAATGTGGCTTTGCCTCTACTGTCATCAACTCAGCCCTTATCTGCATCTCCTCTATTTCCAGCACATCATCCCTGGCCCTTTCTACCCTGAGACTCAACAAGGATAGGATATCCCTCATCCTCATCTACCACCCTATGAGGCTCCATATCCAACATATTATCCTCTACCATTTCTGTCACCAGGAACGTGATCCCTTCTCTTCCCCTCTCTGATTTTTGCAGGGAGCACTCCCTCTGAAATACTCTTGTCAATTCAACCACCCTCAGTACTTACCCCATGACCTCAAGAAATGCTACACTTGAGCCTCCTGCCTTACCACCACTTGTGAATCTGCAAGGGTCCTCTGCTGCATTTGGTGCTCTCATTGTGACCCATTCTGCATCAGAGAGACAGGAATCAAACTGGGAGATCATTTCATTGAGCACCTTGGCTCTGTTAACTGCAATGATAGGGACCTTCCAGTGGCCGACCATTTTAATTCTACACATCATTACCTCATTCACTGCCAAAACAAGGACAAAGGGCTTAGGCCTGAAACATTGAAAACCCTTTGTTTTCTATAGATGCTGTATGACCTCTGAGTCTCCAGTATTCTGGAAGAATGATTATATTTTCTGTAAATTAATTAATTTTATGCTTTTAAAAATTGCAAAGGGGCATCCAGAATTTATGGACGAGAATATTAACATTGCAACTAAAGTTCGTAGCTAGGCAGATGAACAGTTCTGTTGCCATCATTGAACTGATAGTAATAAAGAATAAAGAATAAAGATAATAATAATTTCTCCCTCCAGAGATGCTGACTGACCTGCTGAGAATCTCCAGCATTTTTCTGATTTCATGCTGCCATATTAGTTTCCCCTTGGAGGCAAGGACATGCTGGTGTTTTGGAAGTGAATGTTATCATTAGTGAGTGGCTTTTTTGAGAAATAGATTACCTCCCACTTCATGGAAGGCTTGTTGACCACTGTCTTCTATGAAAATTATTGGGGGTGGGAAGTAGGAGGCAGAAGGAGTTGGTTACTCTTCTGCTGGTGAGAAATATGTTTAATTACCAAAGGTTCTTATTTGGGATCGAATCCATGGTCTATCAAGCTGTTGTGATACCCAACCCCTTTATCTACATCAAAGGCAGGCACTTGTAATAGGGACACCAAACACTGGAGAGGTACCACAAACATTCCCTCAAAAAAGTGATCTATATCCACTGAATGGACGGGCAAACCAAAGTTCATTCATCCCCCAGGTGAATTCCCCCAGATTATGTAGGCAAACCATAGTCAGCCTCACACTTGACTCCTGAAACAATCACTCAAGTCCAAGCTTTGTCACAAACAAAATATATGCTTCAAAACCCTTGGTGGAAAAATTGTATCATTCACATCACCTCATGGGAGTCACTGGGCAATGACTGCTCAGGCTATTGGTGAAGCATCTAGGAAGCCACCAGAAGGCATCCTACCTCTAATGAGAATGCATGGAATCCAGATACATGGAATGGAAGAACCATTCAGCCATCCAATCAACCCACCCATCTTTAACTGTGAACTCTTCCTGTCCTTCCTTTTGGCAAAATCTTCAATTCCCACACAGGATACACTAGTCATCTCAGAAGTATAGTGCGTTAACATATCCTTGACCCTGCAAAACTGCCTAAGATGAGTTATAACAGCTTTGAGCTATGTTTGTTGACAATATTTCTAAATCACATAAATTTGCTTCAATTGTCGGATATCACTTAATGTTTATGTTTTTACATTTAACAATATTCATGGAGGAAATAAATCACAGTACTTCTACAAAGTACCACAAGTCCGACCATGAAATAATAAAACTGTAAATACATCAAGTATTTTAACATATTTTTTTTGATTGAGAAAAGGCAGAAATAAAGATAGTCATGAAGTTGTTTAATTTTTTTTGGGTGGGGGGGCTATTATAAAAAATGAAACAACATCAAATTATGTGGAGACCAATTATAGATTCAATCAAAAAAAGTTCTGGTGATACTGGAGTTGCAGCAATGGCAGTGTGGAGCAGCAGAGATTGGGGAGTGGAGGTGAATTACTCCACTGTGGAGACCAACAGCCCAGTCCGACTGCCATCAGCGCACTAAAGGCTTTAAACAGCCTGTTAAAGGAGCAGACCGTGGTTTATTTTAAAATCCTGTGATCACGGGGTCTGGGCCCAAGATGGCAGTGCCTTTGCACAGCAGTGGGCTTGAGGGGTTGCAGACTGGGGAAGCAGAGGACTGGAGCAGGGTACTAGAAAATGAGGAGTCCATCTGCTGTTGGAGAAAGAGAAGCAGAGGAGATGACCCATGGGACCGTGACCATGACAGCAGACCAGTGAGGGACTCTGAGGCTGAAAAATATATAAGCAGCAGACCATTGGTGACACAAGGCACGGAACCCACACAGGCTGCCAGCTGCTGGCAACTGCAGTCAAACAAATTGCAATAGGCTATGGACTGTTGGAGGCTGGCTCAAGATTGGCCGAAGTGGTGGCAGGTATTGGAACTGAAATCCGAAAGGGTGCCAAAGGCACTGAAGGCTTCCTGTTTGTGTCAGAGATTTGGACCAGAAGAGATTGTTTTCCAAAGGTTTGTACTGAAGATTGTGTAACTACAGAGGCTGGTGAGTGCTGGCAGTGAATCCATGGATGCTCAGTTTTTTTTTCCTGGAGGACTCTTATATTGGATTGTAGAGAAACACGTGGCCTTACTGTCTGAAACCTAGTCGATAGTTGCATCACCTGCTGATCAAGGTTGGACTCTGGACTCCCATTAGTGCACGCCTTTCCGTTGGTTCATTTAAATGATTCAGCATTCACATTGGCCAGACGCCCAGCTCAGAACAATATAAACATTGACACATGCCACATTTCTCTCTCTCTGACCCTTGGTCCTAGACTCAGACATCACTCCACATCAGGATCCTACTGTAGACATCACTGGAGAGACGCAGGTAAGGTGTACATTACACTGAGTTGAGCCGTGATACTGCAATAGGCCTGTGCTTGCAGAGAGCTGCACCCTGTTGGTACAGGGAATCGGAAATGTGTTTGAAAGTCCCTGTCTGTGTGGTCTAGAGCTGGGGACTTTTCTGCATTCAACATGGTCATGTCCCAAAATAAGACAATTGAAATATCGAGTGTAATTTGTTAAATTGCACTAGCAGGGGGAAGAAAAGGCATTGCTACTACTTGGAAATCAGATTCATATTTGGGCGTTGACAGATGGAATGTGGAAGTTCAGAGCTGGATTCCTTTAGAGCAGTGGTTCTCAACCTTTTTCTTTCCACTCACATACCACTTTAAGTATTCTTTTGCCATAGGTGTTATGTGATCAGTTAGGGATTGCTTAAAGTGGTATGTGGGTGGAAAGAAAAAGTTTGAAATCCACTGTTTTAATCATGCCTAATTGATTCATTATGTGCATGGTTTCTTAACTCCAAAGGAAATGGGCCATTGACAATTTTTCTCAAGCAAAATATTTCAGTAACAATTGTGTCTAGAGCAGTGATTCTCAATCTTCCCTTCTCACTGACATACCACTTACCACTTTAAACAGTCCCTTACTAATCACAGAGCACTGATGCATTGCGATTACTTAAAGTGGTATGCGAGTGGAAAGAAAAAGGATGAGAATCACTGCTTAGAGAAAATTACATACAATTTGAGAAATAATTTTTTTTTTTGCAAATATGGGGCCCGTATATGCAAACATTATGCATACATATGTAATAGTTTTCTTCCTTTCCCTTGAGCCCTGTAGAGATCCTCTAAATATTGACTATAGAGAAGATTGGTTAATGTCTGCATTAATGTCTGTTTGTGCATCTCTGAGCAATTCTTGATGACTTCCTTTCTTTATTTAGTTAATAGCACTATATTATTGTACTTTTAAATAAATTCTTATGGGGGTGGGTTTAAAGGGGGGTTGGAAAGAGGGGGAAATATAAATATATGTAATGTGATTTTTGAACTTTATTTTTATTGTATGAACTGAAACATTTAAAAAAAATATTCAAAACAAAAAAGTCCCCGTCTGTGAAGTGTGTACACGTGCAGGAGAGTGTGGTAGGGTAAGCAGCCATTGGTACTGGAGTCCTTTATGCCTGATGTGCCTGTTAGCACTGTTACAGTTTTTGTCTTGCACCGGGTAACTAAAACTCCATCGTGGATCCCTGCAGGAGGCACTGGATTCTGCCATTGCATGTATCAGCAGCTTGGAGGATAGGTATACTGAAGCTGACTGCCAGCCAATCAAAGCATGGCAGGTTCAGGCAGCCCACCGATCCAGGTGGCAGGTCGATCCTGTAAAAATCAGAGCTATCACCATGCACAGGAAAGAGAGTGATACGTGGTTGGGAGATGGGAATACGTGGCTGGACAATGATGCTTTGAGGAGCTTGAGTCTGATTACATGCATCCCCCTATTGTGTCCCAGAGACCTTGTAAGCCTGGCCGGTAACCAGATGGACCTAGACCCACCACAAAGTCACCCCGTCTGCCTTCTGTCAGCTGGGTATGGAGAGGGTCTTAGCAAACGAACAAGGAGCTGGTACAAGATTGTAATACCCAGGAATATTCCATCATGAGTTGGCCGGGCTGGCGGACAGATACGGCCACTGTGTCAGATGATCATTTAGCTGCATTTAGCCTGAAGAAAACTGAGGTCCTCCATCAGCCAGCTCCCCACCATGACTACCAGCCCCCCCACATCTCCATCGGGCACACAAAACTCAAAACGGTCAACCAGTTTACCTATCTCGGCTGCACCATTTCATCAGATGCAAGGATCGACAATGAGATAGACAACAGACTCGCCAAGGCAAATAGCGCCTTTGGAAGACTACACAAAAGAGTCTGGAAAAACAACCAACTGAAAAACCTCACAAAGATAAGTGTATACAGAGCCGTTGTCATACCCACACTCCTGTTCGGCTCCGAATCATGGGTCATCTACCGGCACCACCTACGGCTCCTAGAACGCTTCCACCAGCGTTGTCTCCGCTCCATCCTCAACATCCATTGGAGCGCTTACACCCCTAACGTCGAAGTACTCGAGATGGCAGAGGTCGACAGCATCGAGACCACGCTGCTGAAGATCCAGCTGCGCTGGATGGGTCACATCTCCAGAATGGAGGACCATCGCCTTCCCAAGATCGTGTTATATGGCGAGCTCTCCACTGGCCACCGTGACAGAGGTGCACCAAAGAAAAGGTACAAGGACTGCCTAAAGAAATCTCTTGGTGCCTGCCACATTGACCACCGCCAATGGGCTGATAACGCCTCAAACCGTGCATCTTGGCGCCTCACAGTTTGGCGGGCAGCAACCTCCTTTGAAGAAGACCGCAGAGCCCACCTCACGAACAAAAGGCAAAGGAGGAAAAACCCAACACCCAACCCCAACCAACCAATTTTCCCTTGCAACCGCTGCAATCGTGTCTGCCTGTCCCGCATCGGACTTGTCAGCCACAAACGAGCCTGCAGCTGACGTGGACTTTTTACCCCCTCCATAAATCTTTGTCCGCGAAGCCAAGCCAAAGAAGATACTCTGACTGTGGGATGGGGGGGCATACTCCCCTCTCCCACCAAGAGGCCAGCACTCCCTGCGGGTGCCACCTTGAGAGATCGATAGGGGATCACTTTGTGGATTGGCTGGTGACTGTGGTGCAGGTCAATTCCCCACATTTTAGAGTGAGACCCATCATGCTGACTGTAGTGGCAGACCATGAGTGAGGGCACGAGGGTCATTAGGGAATTAGCCGTTACTCTTAGCCTCTTCGATAAGGCTCCCAGGTGCAACCTCCCTGTGGACTCCATAACAACCTCTGCCTTTAGTTACCATTGTCCGCCCGACCTCAGAGGGATGGTCCTGCCCTTGATGGGACCAATGAACAGACAAACCATGTGGGAAGCCATTGCCCTTCTGGAGGGGCTATTATATTTGGAATGGGGAGAATCCACCCGGGGGAACTCTCACACAGCTTTAACATGTGGGAAAAAGGCACAGTGATGTCAAGAATGGAGAGAGCACATTTCCCTTGTCCCACAGGGGACATTCACCATGCCCTGACACGTGTCAGTGTAGATCGTGCCTGTACACATGGCATCTCTACCTCTGCCATGTTCATGATGTGGCAGTAGTACTGCTGGAAAAAGCTGCAAGAAAACCCTGCTCCTCCCTCAGCTGAGGTGGCCACTGCTGCCCTCAGTGCAGAGATTATATCAACAAAATCACATAAACGCACCTCACACTCCCCTGCTGTATAGAATAATCCCATAGGATGGAGGCCAGGGATGCCAGAGGATCCGTTCAGTGGTCCTGTCCTGCCCAGGTGTCCCAAGACCCTTTTCCTAGTGGCCATCCACTGGAAAAGAGGAATGACCCAGTGCTGGATGGCCTGGTTGACACTGGGGCAGAATGCACAATTATCCCCAGGAATTCCAAATGTGTGGAGGGGGCCTGAAGTTAGTATAGAGAGGCTAGCAGGCTCTATCCTCTGCCAGAAAGGTTACTCTCTGCCTCTCCATTGGGAGCGAGCCTCCCTGTTCCATGCCAGTCCTGGTAACAGCCTTCCCAGAGTGCATTCTCAGAATTAATGTGCTCAAGGGGCAGTCCTATATACCAGCAAGGGAAAATTCACATTTTGGGTTGCACAGGCAACTATGTTGCCAGGATGGCCAAATGGACTCCTCATATCATTCCTCCCCCTGCACCCCTCCCCCCCCCCCCCCCCCCCATGCACCCTATCTCATTGCCTACCTGATATTGTGGAGCAAAGGGCGGCCCAACCTCCAGCGGTGATGTCCTGAGTGTCATATTACACACTCACAGGCAGTGACATCTGTCCATTCTCAGTAACGATAGGGGACTATGAGGAGCATATGATTGCCTTGCACATTTGTGGCTCTATTAACATGCAGGCAAGTCTTATCAACATCATTATTAACAATATGATGCAAATACTGTGGGGATCTTATGAAGTCCTTTTACATGGTTTCAGGGAAAACTTCCTGGAGAAATTTAGGAGAATCAGGGAGGAGTTTGAGGAGGGAAGTCAAGCTGAGCTGACTAACCATAGATAAGAACCCTTGGTTATTTCGAGGCATTTTGAACAGCTATAAATGATGGAAGAATATAGAGGAGAGAGAGAGACCACAGGGACCTATGTTCTGGTCTGATGTCCCTGATAATTCTGATGAAGTACAGTGCTGGAATCATTTTCAAATGTCTTGAGCACTTTCAACTTTGTAATCAAGCTCCTCGAGCCAGAACTAAGGCACAGGAGAACAAATTGTCAAAAGCCTGTTGAAGCTCAACTCAGAGGTATGTCATCCTATGTGAATATCGATCTATCAGTTGTACTTTTGGTGTGGGTGTCTCCACTGGGCACACAGTGGTGTGTCAAGTTACAGTCAAGTTGAGGACAACCCTCATGAAATGTTTCATTGACCTGCTGAGAGGAGTGCACCTTCAGGAGTCAATTGACGGGTTTGCAGAAAGGAAGTAACCCATGTGTGCAGGTACTATTGATGGCACACATATTCCCATCATTGCCCCTCATGATGATCCAGCAGCCTACTACAATCAGAAAGGGTGGCACTCCATTGTTCTTCAAACTTTAGTTGACCACAACTGCCGCTGAGGATCATGGCCTGAGTTACAATTATTTGTCATCACCGATGAGTGTTTTCTATACATCAATCAATGCATTGTGGTTCCAACTTCAAAGATGTGTTTGTGGTTTGGCCTGGTTGCATGCATAATGTTTGGGTTTTAGCCAACTCGCCATTTTCAGAAAGGCTGAAGATGTAGGTGGGTATCTCTTCAGTGATGTTCGTGCAACTCAAGCAATGAAATGTGTTTCCTTGCAACATGTGCATGAAAAGGTCACAATTGTGTGGAAAGGTCTAAAGTGTTTATATATATATAAGGAGGGGCTGATTGGGGGGTCAGGTTCAATTCTTACATGGTTCAACAGCCACAGGAAGACATCAGTCAACTGGCCAGTTGTGCTGTCAGAGGTTATAAGAGATAGCTATACATGTGTGTTGTTCTGCCCACAGATATCCAAGATTGTTAATGGAGTGGAAATACCTGCACATTTGAATGGAGATCCTGCCTACCAACTCAGGAAATGGCTGATGAAGGGGTTCACAAACCACCATGCTCTCTATCGATTGAAGCAAAACTTCAACTTCCGTCTGAGCTCGGCATGGACTGTGGTTGCGAATGCTTTTAGATGCCTCAAAGGTTGTTGGAGATGCTTGGCCTAATGACTTGATATTCTTAGTGCTTTTCTGTCTGACGTTGTTATTGCCTGTTGTGTTCTACATAATATATGTGAAATTAATAAGAAACACTTCTTGCCAGAGTGGATCACTGAGGTAGTAGATCTCCCTGAACTAGTTGGAGTTCCTTATCAGGGTGCAACAGTATTGGGTCAGCAGACTATCCGTAAGGCTATTATATTCATTCTGTGAACACATCAAGCAAACAAATTAAGCTGTTAAGTAAAAGTTTATTGCAAAATTAAACAAAAGAAAGCAGTCCACCAGAAAGAAGTAGAAACATTGGCATTAAAAGGGAGTGGCATCAAATTTTAAGTTAAAATTAAAAATTTAAACTGCAAATAAATATGTAAAACTATAAACAAGACACAAATAAACAATTTTCAAGGTGTAAAATGATGTGGTCAACTAATGATAATTATATAACTACAGGAATGAGGAGGAAAAATAGGGTCAGAAGTTTTGTAGCTCTCATGTGGGTCCGACTGTTCTCCCCACTCACTGGTGAGGGGCAGTGGGGGGAGTATGGGTGTAGTGTTGTTATAGGAGTCTTTGGTCCTTTGGGGTGGGAGGATGGTGGAGGGAGAAGGATGGAGGGTGGAGGTTGGAGGGCAGAGAGTAGAGGTAGGAGGGCAGATGGTTGAGGTGTATAGGAGAACCAAGCACTCCAATCATGTCTCTCATCAGTTTTGATTGTGCCTGCTGTTACGAGCCCAAAGGACCCCAAAACCCAGCAGCAATAGACATTCACCAAGACAAGTGGTTTTTAAAACAAAAGTTATTTTTAATCAACTTTAGACATGAAAATAGAATCAAACTTTAACTTAATGCTATACTTAACTAACTCAAATTAACTCCCTTCTAATTCTAAGTGCTCGTGTATGTAATGTGTGTGTAAATTAAAGTTCTTTGGTTCACAGTTCAATCTCACTTCTTCCAAGTTCTCTGGATGCAGGCAATTCTTATACTGTGCACAGAATTTAACATGTATAAAGTTCACCAGGCTTTGATGCTTGAAAGGTAAATGTTTAACACTCAGGAAGGTTCTTGTAGGGTTTGCAGAGAGAGATTTGTTGTTCCAGGATTTCCACAACTGAGGTACCACCATTAGTCACCTCAATGTTTCGCTGATGAAACTTGCCCATCAGGGTTCTCCAGATGGTAACTTCTTTCTTCAAGCTACCACAGAGTTCCCTTCTATACTTCTTATTCCAAGAGAATCAGACAGATAGCACTTCCAGCCATCCACCACTCTGGATCTTTCTGTTTCCAACCTGCTCTTCCTGGCTTGCCCTGTTCAACTGCTTTTCAGTGACACACACACACTAGCTGAGAGGGCTTCTCTTCTCTCCCTCCCTCTCTCTCTTTCCAACTAACCGAGACTGCCAGAAAGCCCCATGTGACTCACTTGCAAACAACAAGAGTTCTTTCTTCTGCTCAAGCTGTTGTTAGATAAACAAAACCCAGGTGTGACCTTCCTGTAAGAAGCACCCTGCAGAAAGGTACTTGTAGTCATCCTGGCTCCAGTTCATTCATTTTATGACATCAGTTCAATTAACACCTACTTGTGAATGTGCATAACATTTTCCAGAGATTGTCAATATTTCTTCAGTATTTCAAATAAGATCTGTTTTAAAATATGTGTATGTATGTAACCTATTCTAAATATTACCAGATTCTCCCCAAATATTACCAAATTCTCCCAAATTATTTATCCATTACACTGCATCTCCTGTTGAAGATTGGAGATCATGTGGGTGAATTTATCCATATCCATCTCCTGCTCCTGCCGATCAGCCTCCCTCTCTGCTTCATGGTGTGCTCACAGCTGCCCCTCCTCCCACTCTGCTTGCCTCTCCTGATGCAGGCAGTCACACCCCTGGTCATCCCGATCTATTCACAGAACAAGACCTGATCTTAGTGGTGACCTCCTGCATCTGGTTTGGTTTCTTCCTCTTCCTCCTTCCCTCGGTTCCTGGAGAGCAATGGAACACCTGGGAAAGGAGAAACATGGCACTTCATGGGCAAGAACTCATAAAACATATTAGAAAAATTGGACAGATGTGCAATGTAGTTTTTACCTGCCTATAGGTGAGTGTGTGGCTCAGCAGATGAGGTATTAGAAGCGTTAGTCTCCTCAGTGGTGCTGATGCCCCCCCCCCCCCCACTTCTCTGTGATGTTGACACCACTGCTGACTTGACGGAAGTCCTCTCACTGGGTGCTGGGTCGTCCATGTTGGACATCATGGACACAGGGTTTGCTAACCAGCTGGCCCCATAGATTCTGTAGGCAAGTTCAAAATAAGGCCAGTCTAGCCAGCTCTTCCCCCCCCCCCCCATAATCCTACCATTGTTATCAAAAAATTGAAGAAACTTTTTTTCAGCTTGTGTTGGGCACCACCAGTTGCCCCAATAATTACAATGACAAAGACTGAGGGGAACGATAGGATTTATTGTACAGAAGACTCGAGCTGGCCCAGATCCAAACTAGGGAAGTTCAGGAAAGGAAAAGGTGGCCCAAAATTTATGGCCTGGGTCCCAGGGGAGGAGTCCAGTTAAGAGTGTCATCAAAGGGTGGGCCAGGCTGACCCAATTAGCATACACAATCAATACCATTACAGCTTGCTTATCACCTGGGCCTTGTCCTGGGCAATCCTTAGGTCCATGAGTCTATAGGCGATCCTCTCATATAATGGGCTGTCTTTAATGATGCCTCGGCCCTTATCGAGAAGATCTCCCTCACCTCCCAGTTCCCCTAGTTTGCCATCATTATCTTTATTTTTAATTAATTAGTTTTTTTCTGAAAAATCCATCACTATGTGCCCGCCATCCTCCCAGGAGGTTGCACGCGCACACACACAGAATGTTATCGGTTTGTCACTAATGGGACCCAACATAACAGACCACATGTTCCCACTGGAGCCGATTTGAAATGGCTCTGATACTACCTCCCTCGGCAGTCAAGTTCCCTGCCCCCACCCCCCCCCCCCCACCATACTGGTTTGAGAGGATTCACACTGGTAGGTGAACTGGTTAAATGCTGGTTTCAAGTGCCAGTGTGAAAGGGGCTTCTGTCTGTCTTACCATAGATTAAAAGAAATTGTGTGCAATATCACATATTCTATTTTATTTCATGACTATAAAGGAATCTTGAATCTTTAGGAAATAAATGAACTCAAATCAGAGTAATGTATGCTCATGACAATAATAGAGACTTTCATTGGTTTATATCAAAAATGATTGCTATCCAACTTCATTTTACTATATGTTTATTGTTCTTGAGAACTCTGTACTAATTATACTGTCACAGATATTCCTAACTAACTTGTGTTTTAAGGAAAAGGAAACATAGCTGAAAAGAAAACTATGATTTTTATCAGTGGTTATTATTAAAGCAGCAATAATCATTCCATCCTTAGAATCTGTCCTATTAAACTTTAATCAATTGCAATCCACAGATTATAACATAATAGTCTAAACATATAGTGTATATTGGTTAACATTTACCAGTTCTTCTAACTTTCTTCCCAATTCTAAAATGTTGTGCTCTCAGTTTAGTTACCTACTAAGTTTATTTGTTGTTATATTAGGGGATAATGACAGGGTGGTTAAGAAGGCATTTTGTATGTTAGCCTTCATAAATCATAGCATAGATTATAGGAGCTGGGAAGAGATCCTGCGATTGTTTGAGGTGTTGGTGAGGCCAGGTTGGAGTATAGTGTTCAGTTCTGGTCTCCAAATTATAGGACTAATATAGATAAGGTGGAGAGGGTGCATAGAAGATTTACAAGGATGTTGCCTGGCTTAAAATACCGAGATTTTAAAATACAGAGAAAGATTGAAGAGGTTAGGACTTTATTCATTGGAATGTAAATGGTTGAGAGGGGATTTCATAGAGGTGTTTAAAATTATGAAGGGAATAGATAGACTAGATGCAAGTAGACTCTTCCCCCTAAGAGCAGGGGAGGTTGAAACAAGAGGACACAAGTTGAGGGTAAGGGGGAAAAATTATAGGAGAAACATTAGAGGTTTCTCAGATCACTCAGAAAGTTGTGGCTGAATGGAATAATCTTCTGGAGGAAATAGTTGAGGCAGAGTTATTTTTTTCATTTAAGAGGAGGCTGGATAAGAGGGGGTTGGAAGATTATGGACAGAGAATAGGTGGGGGGGATCTAGCAGAGTTGTTTGAGTGAACCAGCATGGACGAAGGGCCGCGATGGCCTGTTTCCATGCCATAAAGTTATATGGTTAATTAAGACTAGAGACAGATTGTGGCTTGAATATAAATCCCTGTTCTAATCCCAAGCCACATTATGCAGGCTTATGCAACGTGGTTGCACAGCTCCCAGCATCCTTTAGACCTCAGCATCATTGCCTTCCTGCAAACCAGAGAATAATCTAGAAGTGATGAAGCCTTAGACAGGGTAATCTAAAGGTTTGCTCCACATGCTCCTGATGGTTTTCTGACTACATGACAGAGTCAGAGGCCTTTTCAAATATTTTTGCTGATCAATTTTGAATCAAATCTAATTCATTTTAAAACTTAAAGCTATATAAGTTAATTAAAAAGTGAAATGTAAATTAAAATAAAAGAAATGAATCAAACTTCACTTTTTTGGATTAATGAAGATAGATGACCTTACTTCAATGAAAGTTAAGGCACTGAATTACCCATGTGGAGTCAGAGGAGGTGCAATTCTTTTCTCAGCATAACACATGCCTGAACCACTGCTGGTTTAAGTCCAGTGGTGATTATAAAATGAGCTTGAATCTGACCTCCAGCATTTTGAGACCTTTCAGGCTGCCTCGCAAAATAATGAATGAGTTGACCCATGGGATGAATGTACCATGAGCGACAAGTAAAAGGTAAATATACTTTGACTCAATGGATATTAAATTGCCCAAATAGAATGCTGTTAGCTGAGAACTCGATGAAATGTTAAAGGTGAGGGAATTATGCATAATATTATAATGGGAAAATTGGGCAGCAATCCATGATAAAAAAAAATCTTGTGAATTCTTGCTGGTATTTTTCAGAATTTCTAGTGCTTAGCCAGAAGCTTTGAAGAAACATCTCACCACTCACCTTCCCATAATTTTCAAACAGCTCCTGCAATTTCACATTAACTACCCATTAATATTGCCATCATCTTAAAATCTAGTATTTAAAATTGTAATTATCCTTTAACAAAACAATAATTTTATTGGCTGGTTTTTTTTTTCAACTTGCCCAGAAAGTGAGCTACCATAAGTGTTCTGACTTAATTCTTCAGCCTGCAAATTGTTTTACATGATATGAAAATGTCAAATGTTAAGTTGAATTTATTTTAATATTTTCCATTTCTATATCACCTTAAGCTTGTCTTAATTAAATCACTCCCTCTTTAATTTCTTCTTTTCGACTTGCTTTGGAATTCACTTGCTTACAAAATATAATCTTCATTATTTGTTCTTCACAATTTTTCTCCTGTGGTTGACCAAGGACAGCCACTGGTCTATTATCCATCAGGATCCATTGTCCTGCCCTTTGTTTTTATCAAGCCATTATCAGTTTGCACTTCTAATCTTTTTAATTTTTAAAAAAAATTTCACTCTATGAACCATATTAACCAAAATACACACAAAAATTTCCCTCTTGAATATACACAGTGTAATTTTCTCCCCTTTTCCCCCCTCCCTTCCCTTCCTCCTTCCCACCCCCCTCCAAACCCATTAAATGTTCAACATATACATTACAATAAACTCATTAAACAATGTCATCACACAATGATGAATGAAAATAAATTTGTATCATCTACTTTTACACAATGGGTCAGTTTATTTCGTCTTCTTCTCATTCTATCATTTTAGGGGGTGGAGGTCCGCGGTAGGCCCTCTCTGTTGTGTTCCATGTACGGTTCCCAAATTTGTTTGAATATTGTGACTTTATTTTTTAAATTATATGTTATTTTTTCCCAATGGAATACATTTATTCATTTCTATGTACCATTGCTCTACTCTCAGGGACTCTTCTGATTTCCAGGTTGACATTATACATTTTTTTGCTACAGCTAAGGCTATCATAATAAAATTTTTTTGTGTTTCATCCAGTTTGAGGCCTAATTCTTTACTTCTTATATTACTTAGAAGAAAGATCTCTGGATTTTTTGGTATGTTGCTTTTTGTGATTTTATTTAATACCTGATTTAGATCTTCCCAAAACTTTTCCACTTTCTCACATGCCCAAATTGCACTTTATAAGTGGGATGAAAAACTGGTCCAACATAGAAGTTCACCAGTACTGCACCATCTGCTAACATTTGGAAGAAGATTCATGTAGAAAGGAAAAAAAACAAATGACCAACTACCAAAATTATTATTGATGCAAAATCAACTAATCCCTTTCACAATAGATAACCTTTCCTTTAGAGAATGGGAGAGAAAAGGGATCAAAAGAATAGAAAATGGTTTTTTGGGAAATAATTTATTATCTTTTGAACAAATGAAGCACAAATATGGTATAACTCACGGTACAATGTTTGCATACCTCCAACTGAAAACCTACTTAAAAGACAAATTGGGAAGCACGCTGAAGTTACCAGATGAAGCAGCTTTGAATATGTGATTACAGACACAATGATAATTAAAAGATTTATAACAAACATGTACATCAAGCTGCAAGAGAAAGAGAACAATAAAATAAGCTGTAAACCCAAACAAAAGTGGGAACGAGATCTAAACATAAAGATAAAAAATGAAAAATGGGAAAAGCTATGATCTGCGACTATGAGAAATACAATAAACACGAGGTTACGCATGATACAATATAATTGGTTACACAAGCTATATATCACACCCCAAAAGTTAAATAAATGGGACCCAACAGTATCAGATAGATGTTTTCGCTATAAGAAGGAAACGGGAACAACAGTACACTTCCAATCTTGTAGCTAAACCTGTAACCCAAGTTTCCTCAGGATCAACACTAGGCAAAGCAAATTTCTGGACTAATAATTTCTCGACAAAATCATAGACAAAAAAATATTGTTATCTCGAGAGTTTTTAAATTTTGTTAACTTTAACCTATCCTCCAGTTTTACACCATAATTTGAGTTACACAGTGTTAAAGATAAAACCTTGTGAATAGAAACTCACCTCAGTGTTTTTATGCTTGAGTCAAGCACTTTCCACTCTTGCCTCTTCATGATTAATAGACACACTTCAGTGAATTTTTATTTACAATGTTATTGTCTTCCAATTCTACAAGGATTAGATCCAATTGTTCAATGCTTCCCCATCCAACACCTCCCCCTCTGCTATTTCTCCCACCTACTATGTGATCTCACCACCAGACACCTTTCCACCTTCTTCAAGAACTGCTCCCTCCATGACTCCTTTATCCACTCCTCCCTCTACACCTATCATCCCCTTGGTACCTATCCCTATGAGTGCAGGAGATGCTCGACTTGCACCTACACTTCCTCTCTCACCACCACTTGGGGCCCCAAACAGTCCTTCTAAGTGAAGCAACATTTCACTTGTGAATCTGCAGGAGTCATCTACTGCATTCAGTGCTCCCGTTGCAGTCTCCTCTACATCAGAGGTACTGCGTGCAGACTGGGAGATTGCTTTGTTGAGAACCTTGGCTCTGTTCGCCACAATAGCATGGATCTCCCAGTGGCCACCCATTTCATTCCCTTGCTGACATGTCTGTCCATTGTCTCATAAATTGCTAGATTGAGACCACCGCAAATTGAAGGAATAACACCTCACCTTCCAACTGGGCACCTCCAACCAGATGGCATTAGAATTGACTTATTTGTCTTTTGTTAAATTCCTCTTCCACCCCCCCCCCCCACTTTGTTCCTCTGTCACCTTCCCCCAGCTCTGTCTCACTCTCTTTTCCCTTTCTCCTCTTGCATAGACATAATCAATCCTCACTTCTCCCCTTATCATATCCAATTACTACCTTTTGTTGGTCTGGAGACCTCCCCTAGCCAGCCAGCATTGTCAGTATTCTGAGATTTTCTGTTTTTGGCTCATTCTGGTTATTCCTTGAAGAAGGGGTCAGGCCCAAAATGTCATCAATATGCCTTTGTCTTTTATTGATACTGAAAGACCAGCAGAGTTCATCCAGCATTTCAATGCGTCTTTACTGTTTTTGAGATCACTGATGTACCATCAATGATTCGCAAAAGGCTGAGTAGTTAAACAATCAGGCTTTCAACAGCTAAAGACCAGAACACTATCAAACAACTATTCATCTCTTTGACTAATTAGAGCAAAAATAAAATGGTGGCATACAACAGGCTATGGGTAGGATTGGTCTTGGGAGGTATGTCAGTATGTCAGTAGAAGCCAATCACAGTATAACAGTGGTTTACCAAAATTGCCACTGTCAAGAAGTCAAAGGAATGAAAGTTTAACTTTTAAAATGAAAAATTAATTTTTTAATTGAAATTATTTCAGAGGAGCAGAATTAGTACAAGTTGATTGTCAGGAAATAAAAAGAAACTGTCATTTCTCAGGCCAGTAAAATTTCAAACTACATGGATAATGAATTGTGTATGTTGCACATCTGTTCAAGAAAATTCTGTCAAAAAGTCAGTATTCAGGACACTCAGATCAACACTCAACAATGTTTTTCTGCTCCAGGTAAACTGCAGAACGCTGTTAGCTTTGGAATTGGGCAAAGGAATTGATTACGAATAAACTACAATAGTTTGACCTGGAGCAGTTCATCCATAAAAGGTATGCACAGATCTGATTATCTTGAGTGAATCATCATAGATGTGTCTGCCATATTCCTTATTAAATTACGACCTATGTACAAAGAACAAATTTGTGAAAATATAAAATTAAATCGTGCTGAATGCTTATTGCTCATTCAAGTTGACTTGTTTGGAAACTTGATGGCTGCCAAAATGGAAAAGGGAGCAGACTAGATGGTCTTTCTTTACAGGGCAACTCTAGAGAGTTCTGAAAGCCACCTACATCTATTGTAAAGCACAGATAGGATACAATTGTCTCTGGCCAAATGTGGCAAAAAAAAAAATCAAAAGCTTGTATGTGATTTTGGAAAATGATGATCTCGCAAAAGTTAAGGACAACAAAATGATCAAAAATTCCTTCTCACAAAAATTACAAAAATAGCTACGTAGAATCAACCAAATGTAAAATTCCACCAATGTTTACCTTGGAATTACATGCCCCACAGACCCTCACTTACTAATATTCCAAAACTTGTAGACCCATGCAAGTGTTCAACCATTATAGGGAGGTGACCCCAACATGTTACATAGCCTTCATGAACATACTTCCATACATCTGGTAATGACAAGGTGTTCTAGAATACTGCTGTTTGCAGAACTGGCATATTCAACTTGACCAGTTCAGCAAAGTGGAAGAGAAAGTATTACCATTTATTTTTGGATTTTTCAAGACCAGAGCCACGGGGGGAGGTACTGGAACCAGGATAGTTACTGTGGCCATGGAGGTCATTCTAATCAGAACTATGACTGATGGCATGGACTGACCGTGCTGGGACCCAACTAACCACCGATGACCAAAGCAGCCATTAATCAATATGATTTGTAACAAGAATTTTCAAGTGCTGGAAACCAGTTTGACCTGAGAAAAATTGTATTAAGATTGCATTCATAATCACTTTTAATCTTAGCTACTGGAGCTAGTCTTGTCCAAAAAATCAATATAAATATGTGATATCAGTTCACTGTGAACAAATTGTAGATCAAAAAGCATATCAAGAAAATTTGAGTTCGCAATTCTAGAAAAAGCTTTCAATTTAGACCAAATAAAATTCATAACTTGCAAATATATAAAAAATGTCTATTAGAGTTCTTAAATTTAACTGACAATTGTTCAGAAGAAGCAAAGTTATTTTAAATAAATAATTTTAATACCAAAATCTGTACCATTCCTTAAAGCAGGGGTGGCTACCTTTTAATTTAATTTTTTTAAAATTTAGACATGCAGCATGGTAACAGCCCACTTTGGCACACGAGTCCATGCCAGGGATAAAGGTTAATTGGGTGGCATGGACTCTTGGGCTGAATTTAAAATTAAAAAAAAAGGTTGGCCACCCCTGCCTTAAAGCCTTCATCTAACACTGAAGGTGGCAATAAGAGTGGTATTAATTCTTCATTTTGTGTAAGGCACTGTTTATTACAATTCAAGACGGTACACAGAATACATATGTCTAAACTCAAATTATCCCATTTCTATGTAGATGTTGATCCATATTGTGAAAAATATAAATATTTTTGTAGCCTCATTAATTCATACGTTTTGGGAATGTCCTAAATTAGGAAGATATTGGCAGAATATTTTTCAGTCTTTATCAATAATTTTTAAGATTAAATTAGATCTATGCCCTTTAATTGCCCTGTTTTAATTTTTTACGTGAACTGGATAAACTTTTTATCAGCATCTCAAGAGAAAGTTTTAGCTTTTAGCGCGTGGATAACCAGACGAGTAGTTTTAATGAAATGGAAAAATCTCACTAACTTGGTCTAATATTAAAGATAAAAAGTTTCAGTTTGAAAAGATTTGGGGCCCATTTATAGAATAAAATCATAATTGGCAGTTTTAGGTGATTTAGGTGCTCTACTCCTGGAAGTCATGACTCTATCTGTCTTTGAATTTTTCTTGTAACCTTGATAAGAGGGAGGGGTTAGATTAGGATTAGTGTTAGGGTTTTTTTCTTTTTTCATTTTTGATAAATGGATTTATGGGGTTTAATTATAATTATCTTGGACCATGTCTCTTTTTAAAGATACCATATTAAGGTATAATGAGGTTTGTTATAATATAAATTACCTGATTTTTATGTATTATAATTTTAACAAAAATAAAATCACATTTAACAATTATGGATGAAATTTAAAATTTGTTGTCTTGTGCATTTAATTTAATTACATGCTATGTATATGTTATATATTGCTTTTCTATATTAAAACTTTGTATATTGATTATTATGTTTAGTAATAAAAATATTTTAAAAAGAAAATAAACTAGTTTGTCAGTTCTCATGATTAATTTGTTTTTTTATGATGCGTTTTTCTGGGAGGTTTTAAATCCAAAATGGTGTCAGAGGGTGGTGTAATATTTGTGAAGTCTGGGGAGCATGTAAAACTGTGCAGCATCACATTGCATAGAACAATTTTTTTTTAATTCTAAAAAGTAATTCAAGCCTTAGTCCAGAAATCTTTACTCCATCATTGAAGATTTAAGAGGATGAGAATACATGGTGACTAGATTTTACCATGATTTTTCACCATAATTTTTATTATTTCCCCACTTACGTGTGCCAGCAAAATATTTAGATGCAAACATCATCAATCATATTCTATGTGAATACTGTGAATAGCAGGAGATCAAGTGCAACCACTACAAAACTCTTCTGTTTCTCAGCCAAAGCTATTTCCATTCATCATCTTCTTCTTTCTTCTGACAGGCTGATTTTTAATCATCCAGTTAATTAAGAATTGGTTCCATGGGATTTATTTCCCTGAATGATATGGAAAATTTACTCCATGAACAGACCAGCCAATTTGTTTGCATTTAAAAATGAATTAAAAATTGTTGGCACTTCTTGTACCTATTGCAATGAATGCATTTGGTATCATGCAAATATCCCTGATTATTGAACACTATATTTTGAATAATTGCTCCCAAAATATGTCTATTTTGTCAAACTTCCTCAAGATTATTGTTGTGGATTGTGATGAAAGATAAAATGATCTTCCATCTGACTGGAAGCACTGACAGGATACATTTCCAAGATAACAATATTGAGAAGGTCAACTTTCCTGAAACATCCTCAATATTAGCAGAGTGGCCCGGCACACATAACATCAAAAAAAAAATACCCAGTACGTGGTTGTCTTTGGACTTGCCTTTTACCTCATGCTGTGTACAGGACTGAGTGTTGCGCATTCATCAGTTAACACATCACTTCATACCTTGTGATAGAGAGAAGATTATTAATGGATAACTGCCCTGAGAAACTCTTGTAATGATGAACGAAATACAATCCAACAATTGCAAATTTTGTGCAAAGTGCAACTCCAGAAAAGGGAAAATGTCCTCTTTCATTAATGTTGTCCTTCTTCCACCTTGGTCATCTTCAGGAAACAGTTAACTATAATTAACTGTATCTATTAACATGTATCATCTATAATTCAGTTTCTTCTCCAGGAATAGGGAGTGATAAAAACTAGCCCTCTCATACTGACTCTTTAAAGTCATTCTGTAAATATGTTAAAATATTACAATAATTTTAATTTATATATTTAAAAATAATTTATTTTATAAATATTTAAATTTGTTTCACTAAAATAGACTAACATCAATAATGAATATGTGTGAAATATTACATTGATGTTAAGGTCAGCTCTGCTGGAAGTCAAGGTTAAGAGGGGGGTCAATCAAGTAGCCTGTTAGAGAAGCTGACAGTATTTTAAAACTAAAATCCTACAACCATTGGTCTGTTCCCAATGTAGCAGCACTTATGTTGAACAGCAGTCACAAGGGCTTACAGACTCCGGGGAGCAGAGATGGTGCAGGGCACTAGAAATGGGAGATTTCTCCCTCTCCATTGAGAACGAAAATCAGAGGAGTTGACCCGATAGGGCAGTGACCATAGTGGTGGACAAGTGAGGGGCTCAGCAGTCAAGGGACCCACACAGGCTGTGGGCCACATGATTGGGGGACCCACATGAGCTGTGGGCAGAAGGAGACTGGCTCATGGGAATCAGGTATTAGAGTCAGAATTTAAGAAGGTGCTGAAGGGCCTCGGATGCTGAGGGCTTCCTAATCCTGCCGGAGGAGTGGCTCTGGAGCTTGAGCTGCCAATGGATCAAGCAGGATTCTGTACAGCTGCAGAGGCTGCAGGAGTGCTTGAGGCAAATTCACAGACACTCAGTGACTCTGAATGGACATTATTTTGCTGCTCTTCTCCCGGCACTTTAAGGGATGGTGGGCAAAACTAATGGCAACTCCTTGTCTGCCTTATGGCAGGGAGAAGGCAATTTTGTGTAATATTACGTTCTGGATTACTACATGATAATAAAGGAATCATGAAATTTTGTGCATTCTTCCAAAGTTAACCTGACAATAAATCGGAATTGTTTAAATAATATTTTAATCCTACTGTAGATGTTATTTACAATACCAACAATGAATAAATTAAACCAGAGGAACAGACTTTTTTCATTCCCAAATATAATATTAATAAATATCTCCCCATTGTGTAGGTGGGGTATAGAACATAGAACTGTAGAGCACAGTACAGGCCCTTTGGATCACGATGTTGTGCTGACTGATAATAAACCTACTCAACAAACAAAACCTTCCCTATCACACCAATAATTCTCTATTTTTCTTCCATCCATGTGCCTGTCTAAGAGTCTTTTTAATGTTCCTATTTTACAAGTCACCACCACACCTCTGCTAATGCATTCCAGGCCCTCACTGCTTCTGATGTTTGCCTTAAACTTTCCTCCCCTCACCTAGGACAAAAGCTGCTTGCTGTCCACCTTATCTATGCGGCTCATAATATTGTAGACCTCTAGGAAGTCACCGCCCATCCTTCTTCATCCTAGTTCTGTTAACCAGGATTGAAAGTGTTAGCACCTGAAGAATGATTATTGGGCTCTTGGACTGTACTTGTTGGAGTGCAGAAGGATAAGGCACACCTCATAGATGCAATTCAAATGCTGAAAGGCCTAGACAGAGTAGATGTGGCAAGATTGTTTCCAATGGGAGGGAAACAAGACAAGAGGCATAATTTTAGGATAAATTTAAAATAAAAATTTAGAAAAATGTATTTAGTCAGAGTCATGAGTCTGTGGAACTTTTTGCCACAGGTGGTTGTGCAAGTGAGATCATTTGATAAGTATAAGGCAGAGATTGACAGGTATTTAATTAGTAAGGGTATCAAGGGTTATGAGAAAAAAGCCAGAGAGTGGGGCTGAATGGGAAGATGGATCACATTTCAAACCCTCCTACCGATGAAATTTAGGCTCCCTTTATTTTGCCTGTCCTTCCTGACAATCTCACGACACATTGCATCAATGTTTTCACCACCTGCTCTGTTCTCTGCCCTCTCATTCTAGTTCACATTCCCCTTTCAATCTAGTTTAAACTCTCCCCAACAGCTCGAGAGAACCTTCCCACCAGGATATTGGACCCCACTGGTTCAGGTGTAATCTGTCCTTCTTGTACATAACTCCGACATCAGGAATAAAAAACCACCACATCAGGGATAAATAAACCCAACATCAGGGATAATTAAGTCCGAAATGAGGGATAAATCACCCCAAGGTCAGGGGGATAAATAATTCCAATATCAGGTGAATAAATAACCCCGACTTCAGGGGAACAAATAACCCGAACATTAGGGATCAGTAACTCCAATTATCCATGATACTGAACCCATGCTCCTTTAAAATAAGCAAGGAACTTATTTGGATACAGCAAAACCCACATCATCCAGAATTCTAGCAAATGGCAACCGGCAAAACAAAAATCAATCGAGGAAAATAAATAAATAAATAAATAGAAATTTTACAAAAGAAAGTTTAAAATTGTAAAAAAATGTTCTCTGAATTAATACATAACAGCTTGACACTCAACAGTCAGAGGACCAAGTAGATCATCATGGACTTCAGACATGCCAGAAGTTACAATCCCATCCCAATTTACATCAATGGAATGGTTGTGGAGCATTTACTGAACTATAAATTCCTTGGCATCCATATCTCTGAAGATTTCACTTGGTCCTTGAATTATTCAATTCTGATTAAAAAGGCACCACAGCATCTTTATTTTTTGAGGAGCATGAGGAGGATCCACCTCTGTCCCAGGATACTGTTGGATTTCTATGAATGCACAATTGAGAGTGTGCTAACATGTGGTATTTCGGTGTGATATGGGAATTGTACTGCACAAGATCATAGGCACTCCAGTGGGTAGAGAAAACCATATATAAACCTTTGGTGAAGATCGAAGCAAATATTCAGGCAGCAGAGTACCTTTGCTTACAGCTAATATCAAGCAGCTGTTTGAATGAATTTGTGTTTGCCCAGGATTGAAGAGCTGGTTGATGTCACTTTCCATTGGGGTAACTCTCTTAAAGTATTTCCTTATCCCTCCCTAATGAGAGTCTTTACCATTCTGAGTATATTATTAAATATATTAGTTATGCTTTATCTTTAAACTTGGGGGGGGGTTTAATTATGATATTATTGTTCATCTTTCTGGTGGCTCCATAGAGGGGGAGAAACCTGCAGATGCAATGATGGTTAAATGTTTTCAAAGAATATGACAAAGTAAATCCTCTAAGGTTTATATATTCAAGGAAATGAAGTCTGTTCAGTGTAAGTATAGTATAGTATTTTTGTCTTTTAAACTGTTTATTTTTAATGCACCTAGCTATTAGTTAGGTATGATAAGAGTGAGTCTCAAGCGACCGAAAAATGCACTTATCCGGCATCTACAAATTCCCATAGATGTCAGATAGCAGAGGTTTTACTGTATTTTGAATGTCAGAAATATTCAGGCAATAGCTGCTGTTAAAATATCACAAATTGCATTTATGAGTGCAGGTAGACACATTGGAAAAACCTTCATGGAAATTACCACTGACCTCAAACAACTCTTTCATGTGCTGGTTATGTTAATATAACTTTCTGGTTGGAGCAGTTGAATGTTTCCACCAAACCTGGCAATTGCTTTCTCATTATTTTGAAGATAAAAGTAAATAAGACTGTTCTGCCTCATGCAACAGGAAGCTTCAATTCAGTCTTGAACTATCGTAATCACTTGGAATGCCACATCATCAGAGAGCTCACCACTTTGGCACTCCACTGTCAACTTTTAAACACAGAGGAATTGGAATACACAGTATGAAGATGAGAATATTTTGAAATTAATATTTTAGGCCATGTGCTATCACATCACTCCCCACTTCTGTCTTGCATTGCTTGATTAAATATTTATAAGGGATAGTCTCCCACTCATTTGTTTTTACTAAGTATAATTGTCCAGAAATTGATACGTCGAATGAGAAGGAGACCAGAAAATATGGAAATAATTCACCAAGAAAGGAAAAGAACTGAATTTACATTTAGCAGGCAAGAGTAACATAACTGAAGTTCCTCACATAATTGATGGGGAAATAAATGGCAACATTTGGATTTTCACAGGAACAAAATTTATATAAGGCCATTAAACTGTCAATGCATTGGACAGATAATTGGCCAATAACACTGAAGAATTTTAATAAATCCTGTGATATACAGATAAAAGGTTGGATTTTCTGGAGGGCAAGTGACTCACCTCATAACACTCCAAGGCCTTTTGATCATGTAAGTCAAAAGCAATGCATTTGATTTGAACCCTGTTCACCACCGTGAACACACATTTCCCCCACTACTAACATATCATGTTGCAGAGTGCACCATATAGAGTGCACTATATAGAGAGTATGCCACACTTATTTGGCCAGATCACTGTGATAAGGTGGTGTAATGGTATTGTTAGTAGATCTTTGCCAGATAGCTGCAGCAACTAGGGGAAAATGCTGACTTCTGATGCTCTCTGTGTGGAGTTCTCATGTTGTCTCTGTTCTACACCACTGAACCAAAAATATATGCATTGCAATACTAATTGGCTGGTATAAATTGCCCTAAGTGTGAAAATTAGTGGTAGAATTTGTGGGAAATTGGTGTGAACATGGAGACGATTATATGAGGTTAATTTGGGGTTCATTCTTGATGAATTGTGCAGACTTGATAAGCTTATGGGCCATTCCATGCAGCATGACTCAATGAGTGTAGCAATTCCCAAACCAGCAATCTCTACCATAAAGTCAGCAGGCATAAGGGAACACCAAACTCTGAATATTCCACTTCAAGTTCTATCAGAGTTTCCTAACTAACTGCTCATAATCCTGACTTCACTGATGCCTGGTCTATATTCTGAAATGCAATATCCAAAGGCCTCGTAGAATCTTCCTCAGCAGAAGTATTACAATGGTTCAAAGGCATGTAAGATTTCTTTCTGAAATATAACTTAGCAGGGACAACTGGCTTTGTTGACAGTGACCACTTCCCAAAGAGAGATAGTAAAGAGAAAGGATGATAAAAAGATCTTCTCCTCCTTGATTCACGATTTGATGGTTATGGGAAATTCTAAAGAAGGCAGTTTCTTTATTAAGTTTCCTGGCATAAAGAGGGTGGCATGGTTCGTATAGCATTTAGTGCAAAACCTTTACAACGCCAGCAACTGGCAGCAAGGTACGAATCCGGCACTGTCCGTAAGGAGCTTTTACATTCTCCTTGTGTCTGCATTTTCCCCAGGGGCTCCAGTTTCCTCCCACCATTCAAAATGTACTGGGGTGAAGGTTAATTGGGTGTAATTAGGTGGGACTTGGTCATGAGCCAAAATGGCTTGTTACTGTGCTGCATGTCTAAATTTAAAATTTATCGAATGTTATGGCATATAAGGCAACCTTCAGATAAAATGGGTCCACAATTTCAGCCTGAATTTCATGGTTTCATCGGGCGTATAAGATAATCACCTGCAACCAAATAATATGTGCTTTGGCTGAGCTGGCGTCGTATTAACTGAGCTGTTGGGCATGACCAAAAGGTGGGTGTTATCATTGGAGCTACCACCAGAATGTAGAAAATATGAAACAAGTTTGTTAAAAATGGCCAAGAAATCGACCATCTGAGCTGCTGCGAGGATATTGGACATTAATGAGAAGATGGTAAGATAGTGAAGAAAGAATGAAGATGTTTTAAGAAAAACACCAAAGGAACAATGTTTGATGAGAAGAGGAATCATTCACTGGCCAGGGTTGGAAAATCACATTACAGAAACAGAGGCAATATGGCTACATAGTCACAAGAAATAAAATCGGGGCATATGTACTGAAATGTGCAAGGTCAAACCCAGAACACAGTAGAGATTTTAAAAGTACAGTAGGCTGTTGCAACTGTTACATCAACAGGAAAAGTCTGGTATTATGACAAAAAAACAAAGAAATTGCTCAGAAACTACCAAAAGATTTGAACATAAAGTTATCAGTGTTCAGTAGTTTATTATACGTCAGTGGCAGAAACACCAGTTTCCACTGACAAATATTGGAAAATGGCCAAAACTCCCTTGAATTTCGACATGATAGGCAATAAAATGGTGGAATGTAAAGGTGTGAAAGCTGTGCAAGCCAGAAGTACAGGCTGTGAAAGAACACTGACGACGAAGCAGAAGCCGACTCATCAGATGCAGACTGGGACCCGTGTGATGACAGTGTAAACAGTGAGATTATGGACGTTCTTGCTGTGTTCTTTGCCTCAGATAACGATAGTGATTTTGAAGGATTTTAGATGTGTTTTTTAACAATAAAAATGTCTTTCTAATATACCAATAGCTTAAAAATTTGTTGTAGGGTGGGTTCTGAGTGGGTTATGGAACCAATCGAGTGGTATTTTGAGAATTGTATGGTCACGTTTATGTATCTGCCGTGTTTTTTTGGATGCTTGAGGGTTGTCTTATCCACCAACATATATGGTAATATATTTTTAAATAAATTAATAATTGTGTTTTTACAAAGAATAATACTACTCCTCTTTTCTCCAGGCTAAACCTCTCCTGCATATTTGTCCTCATAACCTAAGTACAAAAACAAATCTGGTAATTGCTTTACATTTAGATGACATTCCATTGCACCACTTCTATAGATGTCCTAAAAGATGAGCTTTAGATATATTGTGAAAGTTTGAACCTGAATATCAATTGAAGGAACCTTTGGTAATTGTTTTGTCCTTTCATGATGCATGAATATTTTTGGTGCTGCCTTCAAGTTGTTATTCATCCTTGTGGACACTATTAGAACTGTTTCAAATCTGATGTTAAAACCAAGAATGTCTATTTATCCCATAAAATTTAAAGGGTTTCTTTATTTTTTTATTAGCTCTGTATTTAAATGGTAATTGAGTTAGTTACATGCATTATATATGGCTTGAAAGGTTGTCATAGCCAAAAGGTGGTAGTGGAGACAAGCTGTCACTGCTACTCAAATTCTCTTTATGGGTAGCATCTCAAACAGCCTCTGACAACTCCTGGCCTTCATGTGTGGAATAGTTCATATGCCCAGTAGAGCTGTTCTCAGTAGGTCCTTTAAAATTGCCATGTAAAATGGGGTTAACCGGGCAATTTGTTCAGTTGACGATCTAGGTGTATGGCTATTTGAAAGGGTCCAACTGGGTCAACCTGGTCAAAACCCAACTGGGTCCCAGACTGACCTCAGAGGTGGTCAGGAAACCAAGTAAAACTTACCCAGATGTTGTCCTCCAGTGATTTGAAAGGGGAAATTGTGGACCTGGTTATTCTGGTGATGTCAGCGCTTGCATTCGTGTGTGACAGGGAAACCCCTGGCTGGCTCAATGCAGGATGCTGTTGTGGAGTAGCCTCGACATGCTGCTGGCACAAGTGGATTGGGGGGGGGGGGGTTGTCACAATGGGAGAGGGCTACTGCTGCAAATAGGTAGGTTGTGCCATGATATGTTGCTGCCGTGAATGGGCAAGGTTTCTGCCACAGTGTGCCTCTTTGGTTTGTGGCGACAGCTCAAAGCAGGAGTGCGAGAGCAATGGCTGTCCTCCTTGCCCATGATCCTCCATGCCACTGGAACCACTCTGGCACTGGCCAGGCCAGGAGCAGGGGTGGGGAGAGATGGCAACTGACAGCCAGGAACAGGGAGAGAGTGGTTGATGGCTGGAAGCATGGGCGACTGATGGGGTAGGGTGGACATTGAGGAGAACTTTAAAAAGAAAGGGATTCCCCGTGGGGCTGCCTTTGACTGTGTGATGCGTCACTCACCACGTCATTGCAGGGGTGGGATTCCCCTTAAATCGCCACTTTGGTGATTTAACAGGTAGGTTAGGCTGCTATTTGAAATGTGCATCCTGCACACATGACCCAGTAATCTCACCTGGGTCCAAGGAGGGTGGTCTGGGTGCTGCAATTTGAAAATGCCTACTGACAGGAGAATGGGCAAAGGTGGGCCACTGACACTTTGAAACCAGTTGCTCCGGGCAGATGGGGCTCGTTAACCACGGATCGTAACTCATCTAAGAGAGAAAAAACTCCAGTTTCAAACCTCTGCTATCTTGTGGCTATATCCACTGACAGGAAAGGCTTTAGGAGTTAAACCCTGAGGACAAATCCAGAGTTAGAGTCCCGAAGGTGGCTGACTGCTGTACCCAGCACCATCATGGCAACTCCTGCAATACTGCTGGCACCAAGATGTATCGACTTTCATTGTTATTAGCATGGAGTGGGGGATCCCATGGCATGGGCAACAGGCAGATTTCCATATCAACTCTGCCCTGGCTTGTGCCCTGGAGAGGAACTACCATGTTATCGACGACCACAACTTAAAGTTAATGCAGCATAATATAAGTTCCAAAAATCTCTTCTTACTTCCTGGACAGTGAAGATATTCTGCTTGACTGCCATTTTGGTGAGCTCCAACAGTCTGCCTAAGTAAAAGCAATAATCAAATCTATTGAGGCAGTTGCTTTTGAGGCAACATAAACAAAAAGATATTGTATGCACTGTATTGTAGAATAAACATTGTACTTTACAGGAAGTGAAGAACTTAGTTTCAACATGATATGTTCCTTTCTTTAACCTTTATGGCACAATAAATTTACCCTATATAACACAAGCAGGACTCCTGTAACATTCAATTCAGAACCCATTTGACTTTCAATTCTTCAGAGGCTGTCATCTGTTTTACAGTATTCCATGTTACTTTTTGGCTGTTATCTTAATGCTTAGTTTGCTAGTACCTTCCAAATTATTATTCTTAGAAGGTCAAACTTCAAATGTGTACAGAAAAGCAAAGTTTTCCTGTCTGGGAAGCAGAACATGTTTTCCAAGTGAAGTATTAATTAAATATTAATTGTTTGATCTTCCAATGAAATGTTTTACAAAATAAAATATAATATCAGAAATTACAAATGATATTCTGCCACATTTTCTTCAGATGCTTAATTGTATATAAATTAACCTTAGCCAATTATTCAAAAAAGAAAATTCAAGCAAGCAGTTTTATAAATACTGCACCTGAAAGTTCTCAATGGTCACTCGTTAAATTGAATATCAATTAATTGTGTGGGGGGTAATAAGCTGTGTGGGTACATTGAATTCATGACTGAGAAGTAATAGTATGTTGCTTAAGAATGCCTGTATTAATAATACACAAAGGAAGTCATTTTGTAGGTATGCAAATGATTGAAATTAAGCAGAAGGTCCCTGCTGTCAACATGTGTCATGAAAAATGTATTTGAGGAAAACATTTTCCTGCTAGTTGCTCGTGAATTTAATCCATCCCACCTTAGTTTAAAGGATTAGGCTCTCTGTCTATTTGCAAAGACTGGACAAGCAGGATCAAAGTATTTCCAAAACAATCCCCTTCCCTCCATCTCCTCACAAGTATCTTCCAAATATAATTATCAATAAATGCACATATGTTCATGTCATTACATTTACTTGACTCTTTCAGAGATTGCGGGTTTACTGTGGAGAATACATCATGTAGTCTAGGATTGTAATTACTAGTGTTTAAAAGTAAATTTAAATGTAGACATACAGCACAGTAACAGGCCATTTCAGCCCATGAGCTCATGCCACCCAATTATGCCCAATTGACCTACAACCCCCAGTACATTTTGAACAGTGGGAGGAAACAGGAGCCCCCGAAGGAAACTGATGCAGACATGGGGAGAACATACAAACACAGTCCCGATTACTGAGGCTGTAACAGCGTTGAGCTAACCACTGTGCTAACTGTGCCACCCACTTAGAAGAATGGCAACTTTTCAAAGCTTATAATTTTTTAAAAAAACACATGAGAGGTTAGATGCAGGTAAGGTGTTTTTCCTGTGAATCATCCAGGACCATAGGGCACAGTTTGAGAATTAAGGGTAAAGCAATTCAGATTAATATGAAGAGAAATTTCTTCAGACAATGGAGAAAGCTCAGTCATTATGTTCATTTAGTTAGGTGGTGGGGGAGGAAATGATGGGTCAGGCAGATTCAAAATGCACCCCTTGTAGCTGGGAAAAGATATTGTTATGTTCTCTAGATTTCAGGATATTAGGGGAATTGAGATGTAGAGATAATGCTAGAAAATAAAGTCGAAGGAAGCGATCAGCCATGATGTTAATGACTGGAAGAAATAGTCCAAGCAAATATTATTGTAAAGGAGGTGGTTAAATAAAACTGATTAATTGCCACAATGGTTGGTAACTACTCTTGTGGGATGTTATGCTTCTGACTTTTAAAAGTATCTCCATTATAGTCTAATTTCATTACACTTTAATTGGAAGTCTAGGATTAATGAGGAATTTAAACAGTGCTTCAAACAAAAAAAAATAAAGAAAAGGGAGATGTGATTAGTCAGAAAGATAATTAGGAACATTAGCTAAGAATTTCTGTGTCTTCATTTGAAATTTGGAAGCTTGTGTGAGGTTGTAGAGTGCACTGAAAGAATCAAAGGCTTGTTGATCCAAACCAAGGCTTTTATTAACTGGAAGACTGGAGCGTATCACATGTAGGTCGACCAGTCCAGAATGACCTGGTCTGGCTAGGAGCAACCCGTTAAGACCTGCCAGTAGGCATGGCTACATTCTCAGCCAATCTACACTACAATCTATGCATATACACATTGGTAATAGAATCTGTAATATCACATTGAGGAAAACGAAATACTACACTTAGATTCACCTCTGCTTGCAATGTTGGCCTGGATGAGTGAGTATGAGACAGAAATAATCTAAAGCATATCTATCCTTTCCAAATTGCATAAAAATTGTATTTATTCAAGTCAGGATAGCTTAAATCTTACAAAGTTAATTTTGAAGCCTCATTGAACAAATCAAGTACCCACCAAAAATTATTGCTTTCATTGTCAGATGCTTGCTCTGAGTTATCATTTCCAGCTGAAATCAGCAAGAGTTTTGCATTTATACAAGACCAGTATAAATTTCTGGTTGTGTAGCCCAAGACAACATTGACACAAAGCTGGAATTTTGTCAGAGTGGATAAATAGCCTCCTTTCTTTCACAATCAACTGTTGTGATCCCGCTGAAATGTTAAATCTAAGTACACATATGGTATAAACTGGAGAAAATCATATATGCAGTGGCAGGATTTTATAAGTATATGTGTGAGTTTGGAGTTCCAAATCAGAACACAGCTGGAATGACTAAAATGCAAGCTACCTTTGAAGTACTTAACTCAATCCAGCAAGGGTAAATTGAACCCTGGCAAGTTCAGTGCAGTGATGGATGGAAATTCACCACAGACTACACAGAGAATGATTTAGCTCCAAATACTTTACATATAATGAATTGCAATGATTGTTAGCATGCAGTAAATGCAGCAGACTTTTCACATACAGGGGATTGGACAAATACTAATTAGATGAATGCTCTATCAATAGGCCAGAACTGGATGGATAATGCCAATGGTGCTCTCCTGATCTGCCAGCATGTCTCTATGTAAAGCCATCAAGTGCAAGACTCCCACACAAATACAGAAGTCCTAAATTTGTTGGCTGCTCTTCATGCAATTCATGAACTCCTCTCCGACTTTGAACGGCTGCAGCAAAGTGTGGACTTGTTACAATTCCCAGAAGTTATGCTGGAAATCTGCCCACTAAAACTGGCAAAGCAACAACAAGTGCAATTCATTTCATGAGAGACAAAAGGTTCTGTGAATAAATCCACAATCATTTATATATTGCTTTCATTAACTGACTATATTTAAACATTTAAAAAAATTAAAGAACAATTTTTAAAAGTAATTTTCAAGATCTGATAATTCATTGACTTTAATCTTTTAAAAGCAGCTTTCTAATGCTTTAATTGAATTGATAGTCAGCTGAAGAAGGCATGATTTTGCCATCTGTCAAAGCTTTTTTTTCCAATTGATTAATAGATAATGAGACTATTTCTGGCCCCTCCACATGATAACCTCTCATTGTATAAAGTTCTGCTAACTCACAGAGCTTCAATATTCGGTTTAGACTAGAATAACAAATTGCTTTGGATGACTTGCAAATTGTAAGTGGATCATATGAACATCGAGAACAATCCTCATCCAATAAATGTCAAAATTACCAGCTTCTGGCACCACATATTTGGTGAGCTTTATTGATCAAGTGAGTAGAATATTTTGTATCTCTTCAAATAAAGTATAGTATTTAATATATGCTTGTATTACTAGTTGGATTGAATATTTCAACTGGTAGGAAGTGCTTATAATAACGTGACACTTCCTTAGTGTAGAGTGTTACACAACATTAAACTTCATTTTTAAAATACTTTGCAAATTACTGAGTCCTGAAATCAACAGGATTTGGCAGGAAAAAAAAAACTGGGTAAATGAGTGAATAATTATTTATGGAATATATTTAAATGTTTGATTCCAAACTAGTGGGTTGGCATGATATTGCCCAGTGATGTTCCCTTGGCAAATAAACTTTGAACCATATCAATAAGGAGCATGAGGTGCTGCATTTTAGGAGATCTGGCATAGGAAAAACCTATCCAGTAAATGGTAGGGATCTGGGTGTGTTGCAAGCCTAAGGGATTTAGGAGAGCAGGTATGTGGGTCCTTGAAGTTGGTGGCACAGATAGATTGGGTGAGGGGAAAAAGACTTTTAGCTCATTGGCTGTTATCAGAGTATTAAGTATAGAAGTTGGGAGGTCATGTTGCAGTTGAATAAGAAGTTGCTGAGGGCCCCATTTGGAGTGTGATGTTCAGTTTTGGTCACCGTGCTATGGGAAAGATGTTGTCAAGGTGGAAAGGGTGAAGATAAGATTTATAAGGATGTTGCCAGGGTTCTGGGGTCTGAGCTATAGGGACGTTGAGCAGGTTCAGGCTTTATTCTTTGAGGATCATGGGAGTATCAAGGGTGATCTCCTATATGTAGACAAAGTCATGCAATGAAAAGCTCAAAATGCAGAGAGTTTATTGATCAGTGTAATGGAATTGATACCAGATTACTTGGGAACCTGAAAGGATAACTTTGTAATACAGAATGGGGTGGGTATATGGCTGGGATACCAGCAGAGGTGATTGATGCAGTTAGTTTTGGAGCATTTATGGGAAAAAAATAGGATGAATACATGACTCTGATAGATTTGGAGGGATATGGGCCAAAAGCAGCATAACTATGTTATATACACAAATTCACAGTTAAGAATTTTTAAGAATCACTAACTGTGTACATGACAGAAGGAAGAAAAAAAAAAGTAGCATGGTTATGTTAAGTAAGTAGAGCAAACTTTAACAAATAGACAGTAACATATAAAGAATATTATACACAACATGGAATGTCCCAGAACAATATGCCATTTTCTAAAAACAATGACAAAGGCTCTGGACTAACCTAACAGCAGGATGAGTGTCAAAGGTTCCAGCAGTCTATTGAAAATGGCACAATTTCCCTATTGATGGCTCAGCCTGCAATCAGCTCAATGGTGTCAATAAACTTGATTTTTATTCTCTTGCATTTGGAGCATGGTGGAATGATCTCATTGAGGTGATTAAACAGCAAAGAGATTTTGATAGATTGGAAACAGAGACGTCATTCATGAAATAATTAGCAAATTGAGAACTCTCTTCACTTCATGATGTGGTTTGTGAGCTAAATGAAAATTTCAAGTTGGCGATTGTGAAGGCATCTTAAGAAAGAGTTTCAAAGGCTTTGGATTAAGTGTTGGTAAGTGAGGCTGCGATACAAATCAGCCATGAACAAATTGAATGTAGGAATAAATTCAAGTTGCTATTGGGATCCTTTTGTTCTTCTGACCTTTTGCCTAACACTATTGCTTGGAGCTCATAGATTCCACAGTCATAAGAGTTGAACAGCACAGAAATGGGCCCTTGAATCCAGCATGTCTATGCTGATTTTTTTGGCCCCTCTAATAATCTAATGTAATAAATATGCATTTTCCATTAGCTTAAATAGGAAAACAAACACTGCCTATCTGGTGCTGACTTCAAGGAGTTTGTATGTTCTCCCCATGTTCTCATGGGTTTCCTGCAGCTGCTCAGATTTGCTCCTATCCTTCAAAATATGTGTGTGGCAGGTTAATTGTTGAATTTGGGAGGTTTGTGGGGCAGAAGGGCTATATCTCTAGATTTACATTTAAAATCTAATCCAGACAATACTTTAAATAACCCTCTCCAGAGCAATCAACCCATCTTTCATATCATCCAACAACTGGAGCTGTTCATATTGTTCCACATACTGTTTAAGCAGTATTTTGAAAAGTTACACCTTAATATTTCAACTTTATACACTATGCCCTATTCTATGAAGGCAAACCAACCACATCAGTAGTTGTCATTGGTGGGACAGTGGTAGAAATGGTTAATTAAGTTCGTGGGAGACCACATGTCCAAGGAGTCTCCTGGAGCCAACATATGTGTGGGAGCCAGGAAGATGACACACCAACAGCTTTACTTCATGAAATCTGAGGAGATTCAGGATGCTTCCAAATATCCTACTGAACATTTCCAGGTATACTGGTCAGTTGCATCATGGCTGATTTGGTAGCTCGATGTCCAAGAACACTAAACAGGTCAAGTCTATCACAGGCACAAATCTCCCAGCTATTACAGGCCACTAGAGGAGATGCTTCAAGAAGGCAACTAGCATCATGAAGGATCTCCGTCAACCTCTCTTCACTGCTATTTTCAGTCAAAAGGGATGCATAAAAATTCTGAACTCCAACACCTCCAGTGTCATGAAGTTTTTTTTTTCCCAAAAGCTCTCAGACTCTTGAATCTTTCTACCCTAAAACCCCTATACTTGCATATATCTCCATGTCCATGTGTTGATCTAAAAGCCTTTTAAAAGTTACTATTTAATTTGCTTCCACAATTAGCAGCCTGTTCTAGACTTCCATGATTCTGTTTATTTATCTATTATTTACTAGAGCGCATCGGATGTCCCCCAAAGTTCCTCAACATGATTATCCAACTGCACGGAAACCAACAAGGTCGGGTCAGATACAGCAATGAGCTCTCTGAACATTTCTCCATTAACAATGGCGTGAAGCAAGGCTGTGTTCTCGCACCAACCCTCTTTTCAATCTTCTTCAGCATGATGCTGAACCAAGCCATGAAAGACCCCAACAATGAAGACGCTGTTTACATCCGGTACCGCACGGATGGCAGTCTCTTCAATCTGAGGCGCCTGCAAGCTCACACCAAGACACAAGAGAAACTTGTCCGTGAACTACTCTTTGCAGATGATGCCGCTTTAGTTGCCCATTCAGAGCCAGCTCTTCAGCGCTTGACGTCCTGCTTTGCGGAAACTGCCAAAATGTTTGACCTGGAAGTCAGCCTGAAGAAAACTGAGGTCCTCCATCAGCCAGCTCCCCACCATGATTACCAGCCCCCCCACATCTCCATCGGGCACACAAAACTCAAAACGGTCAACCAGTTTACCTATCTCGGCTGCACCATTTCATCAGATGCAAGGATTGACAATGAGATAGACAACAGACTCGCCAAGGCAAATAGCGCCTTTGGAAGACTACACAAAAGAGTCTGGAAAAACAACCAACTGAAAAACCTCACAAAGATAAGCGTATACAGAGCCGTTGTCATACCCACACTCCTGTTCGGCTCCGAATCATGGGTCCTCTACCGGCACCACCTACGGCTCCTAGAACGCTTCCACCAGCGTTGTCTCCGCTCCATCCTCAGCATCCATTGGAGCGCTTACATCCCTAACGTCGAAGTACTCGAGATGGCAGAGGTCGACAGCATCGAGTCCACGCTGCTGAAGATCCAGCTGCGCTGGATGGGTCACGTCTCCAGAATGGAGGACCATCGCCTTCCCAAGATCGTGTTATATGGCGAGCTCTCCACTGGCCACCGTGACAGAGGTGCACCAAAGAAAAGGTACAAGGACTGCCTAAAGAAATCTCTTGGTGCCTGCCACATTGACCACCGCCAGTGGGCTGATAACGCCTCAAACCGTGCATCTTGGCGCCTCACAGTTTGGCGGGCAGCAACCTCCTTTGAAGAAGACCGCAGAGCCCACCTCACTGACAAAAGGCAAAGGAGGAAAAACCCAACACCCAACCCCAACCAACCAATTTTCCCCTGCAACCGCTGCAATCGTGTCTGCCTGTCCCGCATCGGACTTGTCAAGCCACAAACGAGCCTGCAGCTGACGTGGACTTTTTACTCCCTCCATAAATCTTCTTCCGCGAAGCCAAGCCAAAGATTTATTTAAATGCCCTGCACAGCTTACTTAAATACACATCCTCTTGCAAGTCATGCTTTTGCCCTGGGAAGATGATTCTGATTGTCCATCCTATCGGTACCTGTCATAACTTTATAAACCTCCCACATTCATGTTCCAAATTGTTAATATATTTCTCAAACAATGACGATCCCATAGGACTGATAGGGGAAAAAAATAGGGTTAATTGAAAGAGGAGTGCAAGTCATAATGCTATGAAAACAGAAGATGAAAAATGAGAATTTAAAAAAATAGTAATAAATACTTTTAGCATCAGAACTACATGTAAACAGTATGAGGGAGAATTAAATAGTCCTTTCACAAAATTTCTCATCTGTTTGGTTACTCAGTTTTTTGCAAGAGGATTTTGGTGTTACCAAGGCCCAGTCATTACTTATTTCACAAATGAACAAAATACATAAGGAGTTCATTTTAAAATTGATACTGCCAGCAATTAGCTGCTCAAACTGCAGTAAATGCTAGATTTCTGCTCATGATCTGCTAAATATGGGCCATCAATTGATTGCTCATTCCAAAGCTCTCTTGAGAAGATGGTGGTGAGCTACCACCTAGAGATATTTTAGTCCTTGAGGTGTGAGGATACACTCAATATTGAAAGTGAGGAATTTCCAGATATTAACTCAATGGTGAAGGAATGGGCATATAGTTCAAAGTTGAGATAGTGTGTGTTTTGGGCAATTTCCAGTTGGTGAAAATCCTATGATTTTTGCTGCCCTTATTCTTCTAACTGGTAGAGATCCTGGGTTTGGAACTTGCTGGTTGAAGAGGCTTGATGATGTATTTCCATGCCCACTCATCTGGCTGCTGAGCTGGCTAAGGGGGCTACTAGAACCATGGAATCTGCACAGGTAGGGCTGGAGAAACATGATAGAAAGTGGGTGGAAAGTTTGGGTAAACTTGTCCTGCAATTTTTATTGGGCTTACCTCAAACAAAAGAATTCAAAGTTTCACTGACTTCCTGAGGATTTCTTCTATATTTTGAATGGACATAAACCAGTGATCTCCAAGTGGGTGAAGATGTTACATTTTTCAAGGAGGCTTTGGCATCATGTCTGATGTAGTTCCCTTGTCCTTCTGTTAATTTCCTGCTGTGATGTACTCATGGAAGTTTCTGTTTCAGGAGATGAATGTGGGGATGCAAATGATGTAACCTGCTCGGCCTCCAAGATAGGCAAATTGGCCTGGGGAAAAAATGCAGACATTGTTTATTCTGAAAGCAAATGTGGAGGAATTTGCAGGGGAATCATTTATCTAGAAGTTTGAAGAGCACATGCAGTCTGCTTGATGACAGAGATCCTTCTTCCATTAAACGGAATTGTATCTGCATCCTCGTATGGTCCTACTTCCATGTTTATGACTGAGTCAGTGTTTAAATAGGGCATATAAGTCTAGTGGTTTTAATGCCCGGTCCATTCATGTTTTGTTTTTCTCAATCACTTCTTAGTCACATGGTATGTTTCATACCTCTCTGGTGCATTCACCTGTCTAATCCTGATCACAATATCTTGTGGCTTGCAGATTTAACACAGCTTTCAAATCGATGGGAATGCAGTCCTTTTTAACATCGTTTGAACATCGCTCATTGTTCCCCGTACATATGGCTGACAATCCAGAATACCCCACACTCATGTCATGTTTTATTTGCTTTTTATTTACAAATAAATCTATACACACGTACATATTGAGCAACCAGTCATTGTCCATATAAATGCTGTCTTAGTTTCTGGACCACTGCCTTCACAACTGCTGTCTTGATTTACACAGCTGTACCTTGGGATTTCAAAACCAATAATTGCTTTTATCAATATATTAGATATAAACAGTTTAAACACTTGTTCTTGCTGATAGCCATGGTTATATGAATGTCATACCCTCTGATTTATATTTATATATATATATATATATATATATATATATATATATATATATATAAAAATATATATATATTTAAAAAAAAAAAATATATATATATATATATATATATATATATATAATATATATATCTACAACCTAACATGGACAACGTTTAGGTACCCATGTTTCTTCTTATCTGATCATGTTTCTCCAAATCCAGAAAGTTGTCTTCTGGCATGGATATTCCTGAACAGACAATGTTTTCAACTGGGAATTCATGCTTAACATTTCAAAAGCTGACCAAAAAGCTGTGGTGTAAGTGAATTATTCATCCATTCAAGTTTATTTCTAACATTACACATTGTAGATTGAACACAGATCCATTGTTCTGATTCCGTTGTTGAAGACCAGATAACAAAGCAAGCATTCTTACTGAGGGCAATGAAGTCTCTCTTTTAGTTTCAAATTGACCTGCATTTACCCTGGAATGGTCTAATCATTTCTGCATTTCTCTTGGATGGCTTCAAGCTATCAATTTGTTTCTTTCACATCATAATAGAGATTAACAGATGCCTGAAAATATTTGACAAGACTTGAACATTGTTTAGGAGGTAATGATAAACCCTTAACAGTCCTTAAAGATTTGATTCCCAGTCATGTTTTCTTTGCTCAATAAAATGTACTCTGAGTCATCAATGAACTAGCACATTGAACTTTAGACACTGAACGTTATTCTTTTAGGACCAGAAATTTTTCCTACAGTTACCACCGATCATGTCCTTGGCTGCCAGCTTTGTGCTTGGTTTTTGCAAAGATATTTGCTTTAATACTATATTATGCAATACTGATGAATTATGCATAGAATTTCTGTGACAGCTTTTCCAATCTTCTGCTACAACTTTAATAAAGTCACAGAGAAATGGAATAAACTGAGGAGTATTTTATTGGGATTTCTGCTGTTCTTTATTTGTTGGAACAAGAAAATAATTGGTTGATACTGATTTTTTTTTAAAAATAACATAGTTACAGCAGTTGCAATTCCAATCTCCTCTATAAGTCTGTCTCTTTGCAGCACATTTCACTCTGACAGAGATTCATGTCAAGTTTGGAAAATGTGGGCTACTTCACAATGTCATACAGGGTTCCATCCACTCCCTTGCCTGTCTTCAGCCCAAAGCCCTCCCCCCATGCTTCATGGGGATCTGGCTCTCCCCTCCTTACCATGGTACCCATTCCTGTCTGGGTGTCCAGCTACATCCTTTCCAAGGACCCAAAGCTGTCGACCACAGATTGGGAAATAATTCTTTCGGATATCTCTGGCATCTAACTCTTCATAATGACCAGAAACTAAAAGTAAGGGAATTGAATAGTTTGGCATGGTTCTTTCCAGAAATCATCATGGCATCTTACTTCAGGTGATAGTAACGTGAGGGACTTGGAACATTGCAAGTGGCAAAAAGGCTTAAATTGCCTTGTACATCTCATTTATTCCAGTTTTTTCCCCACTCTTCCCTGCATGCTGTGTTCTGCCTGTTGCACCTTCAATCCCCAATTTTCTGTCTCCTCAGTTTACTTTTGAACTGACATATTTTCCTCTCAATCCTGAAACCTTGTTTCAAATCTTAAATTTAAATTTAGACATGCAGCACAGTCACAAGCCTGTACTGTCCAATTGTACCTAATTGATCTACAATCCGGTGGGAGAAAACTGGAGCACTGAGAAGAAATCCACACAGACATGGGGAGAACATACAAACTCCTTGCTCTGCAGGATTTGAACCCCAGTCCTGATAGCTGGCTCTGTAGCAGCACTGTGCGAACTGCTAAGTGAAGATTTTATTTTCTAGTTTCTATTATTCTATTTTCTATTCTAGAAATTAGATGGTAAATTAATTTTGCATATCCTGGCCTAATAAATATTAAAATACAAAGGAACCAATAAGTACTCACAAATTGTGATTAATTTGGCAGTTCCAGGAACAAGGATTGAATGGGTATCTGATGAATTGGAAAAAGATTATTAGCATAGCAGCAAAGCTTTTTTTTTAGAAATCAAGGTACATTGTTGCAATGAGAGCCAATGGATTTACTCTGGCCTTGTGTAAATCAATATCATACCTGAAATTACTGGATCCTTGAATGCATTACGCAGAGTGTAAAGCATGCCATCCACAGCTTCAGGAGGAATGTGACCAAAAATATTTCTAAATGTGAAGCTGTATGCAAAATGTAAAACATTAAAACTATTAAATAATATCAAAAAATGCATAAATGTTTAGTGACATAGTCTGAGAAAATGTTAGCAGCTCAACACTGAATGTTCAACTGATTCAAGATCATATATTGATGAACTGTCTGTAATTCTTTAATGAAGAAAGATGAATATTATAACAAATAAATCATTTCAAATTCATATAGAACTATAATTTCTAGTTTGTATTTATCCGGATGTAATGAAGATAAAAATGAACAATGGATCAAAATGAATATATGACATGGAGCAAATGTGATAGAATATAGGATGTTACCATTCAGGAACAGACTATTATCCCATTACCCATAATGTCCAAGCTGACCTAGTCCCTTCTGCCTGAACATGGTCAACATTTTGTCCATTCTCTGCCTTCATCCTCAAGATCAGCTGAGGAAGAGCTCAGGTATGCAACACCCACTGCCCTACCCTTATGTCATCTCCTCAAGTTTCTCCAACCTGACCTTCTTTGCACAAACCCATGCTGATGATCCCTAATAAGTTGATGCTTTTCCAGTTGCTTGTAGATCCTATCCCTAATGATCTTCTCCAACAATTTCCCTCCAACTGATGTGTGTCTGGCCAGCCTATAATTTTCTGGTTTGTTTCTATTGGCCTTGATGAACAAAACAGGGTAATCTCAATCTCTTGGGGCTTCAGCTATGGCTGAAGAGAAATAAAAGATCTCGGTCAAGGCAATAACAACATTGTGATGTCTAATATCAAAGTATTACTTGATTCAATCCTCTATATTCTGAGAAATGTAATCATCTATTCATTAGATGTACTGGAAAAACAACTGAAAACTAGGAAGAAGCTTGATTTTCAGGTCTCCTTAAAAGGAGAAGGAGGATAAACCCATCCACAGCTGTATTTCTTTCTGGTTAATTCTGTTTGCAATCTGCTGCTGTTGTAATGATAGCAAAAATCATTTGGCTGACAGTTAATTCCTTCATAGTGTGGATGTTCTTTTTAACATTGATGAACAAGGTTATATAATATGGGTGTTCCTGGGGCAATGTTTTCCTGGAACATCATCTTGTCTACCATGATTTTTTGCGACAAGCACCCTAATATCAATCTAATTATGGACAATAGATGTTGTTGTTTATGCCTCTGAGCTGCCACAGAGATTTAATATGAGGGAATTGAGGAGCTGAATGTATTCATTAGAATTACTGCAAATTCTACTTGTGCAATTTAAGAATATGTGGATAAATCTGCTGCTCACTTCTCCTGTTTGTAATCGCTACACAACAGTTTTCTGCTATATTAGTTTTGTATTTTGAATAATCCATGCAATGATTTGTAAACACTGATGGAGCTTAACTTGACAGTGTTGTTACATAAACTGGAATATCCATCACATAAAATGAGATGTATATATTTCAGTTCACATTTTATGAAATGCAAATATTGAACATTATTATTTAATTGCTTATTGGACACGGGAGGAGGGTGGGGGAAACATTTGCATGATATCCAGGCAAATCAACCTATTTTACACTATGTACAACAGATAGTAGGAAAAGAAAAAAATTGCATAGCACAGTGTTACAAAGAAGTACTATTAATAAAGTGCAAGGACTGTGGATTACATCCTGAATGTTAGACTATATCAGAACATTTGATTAAAGATTAGCAGCATGAGTAGTGTTCAGCGGATTTTGCCTTGTTAGGTCTTTGAAATTTCTCTCAAATGAATCAAACTCCCTTGCACCATACCTATTTTTCTTTTCTGTAATGTATCTAATTTCCTTTTGAATATTATTATTGTATCTACCTCTTCCAAATGTTAGAATGTTTAGTTCAAACTGTGACCACCTAGTGGTCTGGATAATACTCTCTGTTCCTCAGACTATTATCATTTGCAACTCTTTTGTGTCCGTCAACCTCCTGATTTGGCTGCTACACCTATCTAACAAGGTGGAGTAGCATCAGGAATGAGTAGGTAGCATAAGGTGGATCCTGAAACCCATCTTAAAATGTCTTGATAGCTCATTGCTGTAAAATGGCTAGGATATATTTTTTTTTAAATTATCCATGATTTATATAATCTTAAACTGAAAATCACAGATTGCATGATGACATTAAGCAGATAAGGTGGAGACAAACTTCTAAGGATGCCAAATGCTCCACAAATCCATATGGACTGATAGCCAAAGGCTTTCCTGTGGTTACATCATGATTGCTGTTGTTCTCTGTATTTTTCTGTCCTTTGAACTTCATGTCCACTATGCCTCCAGATGGACAGAAGCCAGATTATGTTTGGGACAGATACTCTTCAAACACAGGAAGCCATTGAGGAGATCCAGGCAATAACCCCCTGAGAAACCAGCACTAAAATGACAGTGAGTGGTTAGTTCCTTTCTGAAGGAAATGTGGCTCAGTCCCTAATGCTATAGGCACAACTCCATCTCAAAGTAAACTCTCTGGTCAAGACTCTCTGGTATGCCTGATACACTAAAAGGAATATGGGAAATTATGGGATAGCACAAGTGTCCCTGATGATTACATCTGCAAGAAGTTCATCCAGCTGCAGCTCCTGATTGTTACAGAACTGGAACTGGATGAACTCTAGATTATTTGGGAAGTAAAGATGGTGATTAGATAGAATTTATAAAGAGGCAGTCACTCTAAAGAGGCAGGTAGGTGGGTGACTGTGAGGAAAGGGAATAGACAGTCAGTGCAGAGCACCCCTGTGGTCATTCCCCTCAACAATAAGGATACTGCTTTGGATAATTTAAGGCTGTAAACAAAAAATACCAGGGCCATTAAAGTGATCAGGTCTCTGGCAGAAATTGTGGTCCTTCAGCTCAGAAGAGAAGGGGAAAAAGAGAGGAGCTGTAGAGATAGTGGATTCAATAGATAGGGGAATAGTTTGATTCTTTGAACAGAATCAAGACTCATAAATGGTATGTTGCTTCCCAAGTGCCAAGGTCAGGGATATCTCTAATCAAGTCCATAGCATTCTCAAGTGGGAGGGTGAGCAGCCAGACTTTGTGGACATTGGTACCAATGGCATAGATGGGAAGAAGTTGTGAAGAGGTAAAATTGGGAGTTGGGAAGGATTCTAAAAATCAAGGCTTCACAAGTGGTAATACCTGGATAACTGCCTGTGCCATGCACTAGTGAACGCAGAAATAGAAAGATATGCCAGGTGAATATATAGCTGAAGAGTAAGTTCAGGGGTGCAGATTTATGGATCATTGGGACCTCTTCTAGGAAAGGGTGTACAGAAAGGGTGGATGGGAAGAGGCTAATATCCTGGCTGACAGGCTTGTTTGAGCACTTGGGGAGGGTTTACATTAGTTTGGCAGGTAGATGGGAACAAAATAAAAAGAAAGTGAATAAAACAGAAGATGCACATATAGATGCATTGCATAACAAGATTGTGAGGAAGGATCGGCAGTCAATGGGGAAAAATGTTAAGATTAAGGATTTAATCTGGGTACTTTGGAAATAAAATAGAAAAGGGAGGTGAATACAGCACTGAAGGTCTTGTATTTAAATGCATGCAGTAAAAAATAAGGTAGTTGATCTGGTTGCACACCTGGAAGTTGGTAGGGATGAATTTGTGGCCATCACTGAGTCATGTCTGAAAGAAGAATACAGCTGGGAACTAAAGATCTGTGGATACATAATGAATTTGAAGGACAGGAAGGTAGGCAGAGAGGGTGGGGTGGTTATGCTGGTTTAAAAATAAGAATTAAATATTTGGAATGAAGGGTCACTGCATCAGAAGAGATAGAATCCTAGTGCATAAAATTAAGCAAATGTAAGGACAAAAAGACTGATAGGAAATGTATACTGGCCTCCAGACAGTAGCCAGGATGTGGTGTATTACCTACAGATAGAGATAAAGAAGCATGCAACACGTGGCAGGTTGCAATAGTCGTAGAGATTTCAATATGCAGGTTTATTGGGAAAACTAGGTGCGGATCTCAACTGAAGGAATTTATCAGAAACCTTGTTATGAGTGAGAAAATAGATTCAAAGGGTCTCAAAAGCAAGGACTCTGAACACTTTTTGTAGTAAATGACTTTATTTACAAAAGATGAGTGTGAGAAAATGGTAACGGGGATAACACACATGCCACACAGTTTATAGCAAGCATGGAAAAGTCGCACACTGAAATATGCAAATGAACTGGGCACATACAATCAAGGAAAATCCAATACAATACCTGGCACCCTTGACTCAGTGTGGGCATGGCTCGATTGCTACTAGGGGCACAAATTAAATGCTCCCAACCCTCTGGCAGTGCACACATTACCATCAATTCCTCCAGTGCCATTCTATGGTTCTTGGCCTGGAGTGAAGCAGGATGGTCACTCGCAGAGGGCGAATGGAGTACATGTGGCCCCCTTTATAGTGTTATAGGGTTGGGAGGTCCAGCCCAGGACATTCACAGGAAGCAATTGACTAATCGATTACAACAGCCTAAGGGCACGTACAGGATGGCTGGGGGGGGGGGGGCGGGTTCGAGCCCAAGTTGTTCACAGGGAGCCAATGGCTCAGTGTCAGCAAGGTTAAGCTGATTACAAAGGCCAATGGCCCATGACCAAGCACAAAGGAATTTAAATTGACCAATGGCAAGGTGTACCCTAATGGAAAAAGTGGGGCCAAACCTTGATTGGCAGGTGGTGTCTTCTGACCAGGTAGTAGTCAGTGATGTCAAATGATCAGCCATGACCCTTCACAATACGAACCTTCATTATAACTTCTTAGAATAGCTTGTGACTGAGCCGATCAGGGAATTGGCTATTCTGGATTTGGTATTGTGTATTGAACCAGAGTTGATAAGTGAGCTGAAGGTAAGGGAACCCTAAGGATGTAGTTTGAGAGGGAGAAACTAAAATCAGATATGTCAGAATATCAGTGGAATAAAGGAGACTACAGAGGTTTGAGAGAGGAACTGGCCAATATTGATTGGAAAGGCATGTTAGCAGGGAGGATGGCAGAACACCAATGGCTGGAGTTTCTGCAAGAAATGAGGAAGGTGCAGGACATATGTAATGCAAAAAATAAATATCTGAATGGGAAAATAACAACTGTAGCTGAGAAGAGAGAGTTAAAGCAAAAGATGGTGTATTTTAAAAAAAAAAGCAGCCTCTATCCTCAAAACCCCACCACCACCCAGGCCATGCCCTCTTCACTCTGCTGCCATTGGGGGGGGTGGGGGGGGAAGGTACTGGAGCCTAAAGATGAGCACTCAGGGACACAAAGACACCTTCTTCCCCACTGCCACCAGATTCCTGAATAATCAGTCAACCAAAGACACTGCCTTACTTTTCGTGCACTATTTTATTTATAGTAATGTCGTAAGATGGTTGTAATATGAATGTTTGTACTGTGATGCTGCCACAAAACACTGAATTTCATGACTTATTCATAAATTCTGATTGTGAATTCTGAGTGCTTACAAGGAGGTAAAAATTAGTAAGAAGTCAAAGGACTGGGAAGCTTTTAATAGCTTACAGAGGCAACTAAGAAGGAAAAGATTAACTTTGAAAGGAAGGTAGAAAATATATCATAAAGGATATCAAAAGGCTTCTTTAAGTATATTGAATATTAAATTAAAGTGAGTGGATAGAAGGCTGATAGAAAGATGAACTCCAGCATCATATTCTATCAATGTACTAAAAGCACAAACTTTCTCTTGAGATGCTGATTAAAAAGTTTATCTGGTTCATGTGAATAACCAAACAGTGCAGTTACAGGGCAAAGATCTAATTATATCTTAAAAATCCTAGACAAAGAAAAAGCCAATAACTTCGACATTTAGGACATTCGCAAAATATATGAATCAATGAGGCTTCCAAAGTTTTACACTTTTCACAAAATGGATCAACATCTGCATAGAAATAGAATAATTTAAGTTTAGACATGTGTATTCTGTGTATCACCTTGAATTGTAATAAACAGTACCTTACACAAAATGAAGATTCATTGTTCAAACTAAGAGTGGAATACCAGTCCTCATCTGAAAGTTATATTAAGATCACGTTCCCAATCCTCTCTAATCTTGGCCATTGGGGCTAATCTAAAATCCAATAGATCAATATAAATATGTGATATCAATCCACAATGAACAAATTGTAAATCAAAGCAAATCAAGAATATTGGAATCTGCAATTCGAGGGAAAAGTGTTCAATTTAGACCAAATAAAATTCCTAATTTGCAAATTTCTTTTAAAAAAAAAGTCTATTAGAGACCTTAAATTTAACTGACAATTGTTCAAAAGAAGCAGTTAGTTTGAATAAATAAATCTTTAAAATGTTTAATACCAAATCTGTACCATTCCTTAAAGCTTTCATCTAATAACGAAGGGGAAAAATGGTTATCTATAATAGATCTAGCCAGAGAAAAAAATATTATAACGAATGAATTTCCTAAATTGAGCCCATATTCTCAATCTAATTCTCATGATCAGATTGTGTCAATTTAGAAAATGGAAAAGGTGAAGCAGTGCCGAAAATTGCCAACATAGATGATTTCTTAGAAATGTTCAGTTCCATTTCTGCCCAAGAAGGGCATGCTGTTAATTTACCAAATTTTAATAATAAAAGTAAATTGGAAAGATGAATTCTCACCGACTCTTGCACAGTCACTATAGGATGTAATGTCATATCTAAGCTTAGGTAAAATTAGATATAGTATTAAAGATTTTTTTAAAAATCAGTTTGACAAGGTATGGAGCCCATTTATTGAATATTATCATAATTACCAGTTGTAGAGGATCTGGGTGCTCTAGGGCTGATCAGTCCATCTTCTAGATGACTGATCCATCTTTATTTTTTTGCGACCTTGATTACAGGGAGGGGTTAGATTAGTTTTAGTTTTTTTTAGATAAGTGGATTTGTTGGTCTAATTTTAATTATCTTGTATAATATCCCCTTTAAAAAATCTTAAGATATAATGTGATTTGTTGTAATAGTATTTAATTGATTTAGATGTATAATAATTTGAATGGATAATCACATTTAATAATAAGGAATGGAATTTAAAATCTGGCATACTGTCTATTTAATTTTATGTATGTTATTTTACCTTTATTAATATTTTTTATACTATGATAATATCAGTAAAAATATTTTGAAAGGAGAATATGAAGCTGGAGAAATTGTAATAGACAGAAGAGTAACTGAATGAGTATTTTACATCAGTCTTCACTGCAGAAGACATTACCAGCATATCTGATTTTCAAGAATGTTGGGGAAGAGAGGTGAATGAAGTCATGATCACCATAGAGTAGGTGCTTGGGAAGCTGAATGGTTTAAAGGTAGATAATTCCACAGGTCCATCTGGAATGTACCCTCAGTTCTGAACAAAATAGCTGTGATTTTTCTTTTATTGCAATAAAGAAACTTGGGTCCTTTTACAACAACTATATATTTTTTTAGATAAAGCACTCACATTCTTGTGGAGGCACCCATTTTGAATCTACCCCTAGCTGCAACAACTTCTCAGGATTATCACAAGTACTCTATTGTTACATCCCCTTTCCCTAAGATGTTTAATCTAACAATATGACACACTAATACAGTATTCATTTCAGTTTAAAGTTAAACACATGTAAACATCAGCTGCACAAACTTTTTAAAGTGTGCAGTTATTTTTCTTTTAGAGATTCAGCATGTCAGGTGCTTTGATAATGCATGTGGATCTTCTTTACACAGATGCTTGTTTTGGCTCTGCTATTCCACTACTGTGTAGCACTGGTGGTGTTTCCTTTCTTGCTGTGCAGGCTTGATTTTCTGCATTTGTCTGTTTCAGCAGTGTCTCTTGTGTATTCAGAAGGCTCTTTTTGATTCCTCCTCAGTATTTGATCCTCCCCTGTTCCAACAGTGTAGGATCTTGGATTTACCTCCTCCAGAACAATGGCCTTCTTGTTCCAGGTGTTGGAATCTCTGAGTCTCACTGTGTCATGTTGTGCCAGTGGTCCTAAGCTTCTTGCTGACTTGTCATAGTTTGCTTTTTGTCTCCATTGGGGACGCTTTTGTTTCTGTTCAACATCTCTGTTCTTGTTTGGGTCTGCAGAGTAGGGAAGTGGTACGTAGTCAACATCTCATCAGAAGCTCAGCGGGGTGACATTGCATGTCAAGTGGTGAAGCTCTGAAACTCAATAGAGCTAGATAAGGATCTGAGCCACTGACTTGTGCTTGAACAGCTGTTTAACTATGTGAACTTCTTTTTCTCCTTTACTGTTTGATTGTGCATGCAGAGGACTTGAAGTAACATGTTGAACATCATACTGTTCAACAAAGTTCTGGAATTCTTGACAGCTGTAGCATGGTCCATTGTCATTATAGACAATTAGATGCATTCCATGTCTTGCAAGGATCAATTTCTTATTTATACTGCTTGTATGATCAAATATATTAGGAAGCTGCCATCTGCTTGGATTTCCTGTCAGATGCGGGAAGTGATTCAATGATCAGGTTCATGGAGATTTACATTGGTCTCTGTGGAACTCTCAATGTGTGCTTCAGTTAACACAATATGTTTCCCTGGTGTGAACACCAATTCAATGTCATAATGTTGTAGCTTCATAAGTTCTTGGTTTCACAGTGACATTTCACTGAGATTTTTCTTGATTATTGCTATTAATAGCTTGTGGACTATCTCTGCAATCAATATTGGTAGACCATGCACATAACTGTGGAATTTCTTAAATACATTTTCCAGTCCTAGACACTTTTTCTCAATCGGTGCATATGGGCATTCAGATATTGTCATTGTCCTTGATGTATGCCTCCAATCTTCTCCCAAGCCTGAAGTAGTACAGGACCTATTCCATCTTTTGAATCGTCCATAGATTATTTTGTCTTCTGCATGAATCAAAGAATGTCAAAAGCACTGATTCTGTAGTTAGAATGGTCTTCAGTAATCCCCATTCTTCCTCGTGGTTGTCTGCCCATTTGCATTCACATTTGTCTTGTAACAACTTCCAAAGGTACATTATTTTGGAAAACAGGTTTGGTATGAACTTACCAATGAAATTTATCATTCCCAGGACTCTCAATATGCCTTTTTTATCAGTGGGTCTGGCTATCTCTAAAATTGAGTTCACCTTGCTGTTGTCTGGCTCCACACACCTGCCTTTATCTCCCAGGAGGGTGATTTCCTTCACATGAAATAAGCATTTTTCTCTGTTTAACTTCAATCCATACGTCTGGATGCATTGTACCACTTTGACGAGCCTCTCATTGTGTTGTTTTGGTGTGGATCCGCATAAGATCATGTTATACATGTACTCGTATACCCCATTTATGCCTTCTATGATGTGCTCCATTATCCTGTGAAACATGTCTAGAGCTGACAAAATTCCAAAAGGCATCCTCAGACAGGAGTATTGGCCAAGTGTTGTATTAAATGTACAGTATGGGGGCGTGGCAAGATGGCTTAGAGTCTAGACGTGCAATCTCAACCTCTCTGGCCAGACATTTAAATACCTGTTTTTTAATCCTTTGTTTTCAAGTTTAAACTTTTTAAATTTTAATTTAAAGTATTAAGGAATTATTATGGCCACTAATGGTAAAAAGTTCATAAGAAGTTACATTTTCGAAGTGCTGAAGATTTGGGGCCTAGATGACTTGATACAGCCCCAGGCTCAATCTCTTCATTGTTTAAACCACAAAGATTGCCTGTGGGGGCTGAAAAAAAGCCTATTGCTCACCAAATGAAGGATGGCGCTGGAATTAACCATTCTCTGGAAGAAGGTGCGTGTTCCCAAGAAGTGGACCCCGATATGGAAAGCCTTTCGATTTCAATGGAGGGAGCACACAGGAAAATGACTCCATTGTTGGAAATGCATCAGGTAGAATTTCAAACTGAAGAAATCATTTTCCTTCGTGAATTGATGAAAAAGCACGAGATAAGGGGGGAGACCAATGGCGACTCCCTGAGGAAGTCGGGGTGCCGTCACTGGGAGTTCAGACCCAAGGTAAAAATTTTAAAATGCCCTCTGTTGAGTTGCAGCAGGAGCTGCAGTTACCTTGTTCTGCCACTATGTCAGAGAGAGCAGAGCTCAGCTTTACTGAATCACAGTGTATGCAATTAAATGAAGTTATTCAAGCTGTTATAAAACCTTTGTTGACATCTCAGACGAATGAAATGGCTCAAATTAATGCTGGTATAAGTTCAGAATTAAATATGGTTAAGACACGTGTGGATGCATCTTATGAAGAATTGAAAAAATTTCAGACTGCTTTTTTGGACTGTAAACAACAAGTGACTTGTAACACAGAAAAAGTATTGAAGGTGGAAAAATCAATCATAGAATTAGGAGAACGTGAGTAGGAACTAGAAAGAAAAATTGATTATTTGGAGAATCAAAGCAGAAGGAATAATGTGAAAATTGTTGGTTTGCCAGAAGGTATAGAAGGACAAGATCCTCTTCGTTTCTTTAAAGACTGGATTCTGCAAATATTAGGGCAAGAATTTTTCTCTGGGAGATTGGCACTGGAAAGAGCCCATAGAGCTTTAAGAAGAACACCCTCAGCTGGTCAACCACCGAGACCAGTAATAATTCGATGTTTGAGTTATTTGGACAGAGAAGTAATACTTCAACTTGCAGTACAAAATGCGAGACAAAGACAAACCCCATTATTGATTCAGAATAGCAGAGTCTTTTTTTTAATCCTGATTTGAGTTAAGAGGTCATTCAACATCGACATCGATTCAATCCAGTTAAAGAAGTTTTGTGGCATAAAGGTTATAAGTCTACTTTTCGTTACCCTGCAGTGTTGAAGGTGTTTAATGGAGACTATAATTTTCGGTTTTTTGAAACTGATCGTGAACCAATGATTTTTGCTGATTCATTGCCAGATATAAGAGGACAAAGACGTAGTCCACCATTATCTCCTAAAGAAAAATCTGATTGCTCTGGAAATGGAAGAAATGGCAGAAATGAGAAAAACAGGAATGGGAAGAGTCTATCTCCTTCTGAAATGGGATCTTTGAGATTGGAATCATCTGGATGAAAAGAAGAATTTTCTTATTCTATTTTTCTCTTGTTATTATGATATTTTGATGTTATTGATTGTTTGGCTGGGGAGGGAGAGATTTGCACTAAGTTCTTTTCTAGTCATCAGCCACTGGTGGGTGATCCACACCCAACTTTTGTTTAGGAGATTACTACCTTTTGGTATTTTTTTTGAGGGGGGGATTTTCTTTTTTTCTCTTTATTATTTTTTTATTTTTTTATTTTTTAATTTGTGATTTTTTTTATTGGAGGGCCTATAAACGTTGATTTGAGTTTTTATATAAAATATTATTGGTATTTAGTAATAATAGTAGATATGTCAAAGTTGAGGTTTGCTACTTTTAATGTTTGAGGATTAAATAGTCGATTAACCATATGTGAGTCTTGGCATAAATTAAGAAAATGAAAATTGATATTGCCTTTTTACAAGAAACAGATTTGAATGTGAAGGAAAGCATGAAATTAAAAAGGGACTGGGTTGGGCATGTATATTCTTCCTCATTTAATCCTAGGGCTAAAGGTGTACCAATTTTGATACATAAACATTTAACTTTTGAATTGCAATCAATGGAGGAAAAGGCAGGATGTATTCTTAAATTGAATTGTAAGATTTTTAGTGAATTTTGGATTTTACTTAATATTTATGCTCCAAATGCAGATGATGAAATATTTGTTTCAGATACATTTTTATGTTTGGGTCAGGCTAATGATAATATTTTAGTTGGTGGTGATTTTAATTGTGTTTTGGAACCTTTATTAGATAAATCTCCAAAGAAAGTTTAAAAAATCCAAAATGGCAATTCAATCCAAGCGTTGATGAAAGATCTTAATTTAGTAGATATTTGGAGACGTCTTAATCTGACAGAGAATGATTTTTCCTTTTATTCATCTAGACATGAATCGTTTTCAAGGATTGACTTCTTTTTAGTATAGGCACATTTACAAGGGAAAATACAACAAGCCGAATATAAAAGTAGGGTGATTTCAGATCATTCTCTGTTATATTTTACATATGAAACTTCTGAGAAAATTCAAATATCGTTGGAGATTTAATACAATGTTGTTAAAAATATGGAATTTATTGATTTTTTGAAAAAACAAATTAATTTTTTTGAAAGAAAATTCTAATTCTGTTCAAAGTAAGTTTGTATTATGGGATGCTATGAAAGCCTATTTGAGAGGACAAATAATTAGCTATACATCTAAAATAAAATAAGAATCAATTAAATCAGAGTCTTGAATTAGAGAAACAGATCAATGAATTAGAAAAGGAATTTCAGAAAGATCAGAAAATAGAATTATCTAGGCTGAATTTGAAATATAATACTTTGCAATCTTATCAATTTGAATGTGTGATTAATAGGACTAAACAACGCTATTACGAATGAGGAGAGAAGGCACATAAGCTATTGGCATGGCAATTACATAAAGACCAGATATCGAGGATGATTAATACTGTTAGATGGAATTCTCTTATTACTTATAAACCTTGTGAGATTAACGATGAATTTTATTCATTTTATAAAAAGTTATATACATCTGAAGGAAAACAGGAAACTGCATCGATTGATTTAAAAAAAATCACAGTTGAATTTACCGATATTAGAGGATGAATATATACAGGAGTTAGAAGAACCATTTACTGATTTGGAAATTAAAATGGCTATGCTGGAAATGCTGAATGGTAAATCGCCTGGTGATTATGGATTTTCAGTTGAATTTTATAATTTTTTTTATGATGATTTATCTACAGTGTTTCAATGTATTACATCAAGTTGGAGAACATTATGAATTACCTGAGTCTTGTACTAGTGCTTTAATTACAGTAACTCCTAAAAAAGATAGAGATCCTTTGAAACTAGCTTCATATAGACCAATTTCATTGTTAAATGTAGATTATAAAATAATAGCTAAAATATTAGCGAATAGTTTGGCTAAATTTTTACCAAAGTTGATTCATATTGATCAAATAAGTTTTATATTGAATAGATATGCTTCAGATAACATTTTGCATGTGATTAGTTTGATTAATAGATTTCAACAATCTTTAGATCATCCGATGGTGATATCCTTAGATGCAGAAAAAGCATTTGATAGAGTTGAATGGAATTTTTTGTTTAAAGTTTTGGAGAAATTTAAGTTTGGTCCTTTTATTGTTTGGATTAGGGCTCTATATAGTAAACCAGTAGCTAGGTATTGACGAATGGTTTGTTTTTGGAATCTTTTAAGTTAACTCGATGAATTCGTCACGGTTGTTCTTTATCAGCAGCTTTGTTTGGATTAGTGATTAAACCATTAGCACCATTGATAAGACAAAATACATCAATACAAGGTATGAAATTTTAGACGAGGAGTATAAAATTAATTTATTTGCTGATGATGTATTGGTGCATTTAATAAACCCAGCTCAGTCATTTTTGCATTTGAAATAATGTTTAATACAATATGGATGTCTTTCTGGATATAAAGTTAGTTGGGGAAAAAAGTGAAATATTACCAGTAAGTGAAGGAGATTATTCAGTTTATAAGATTATTATTAATTTGAAGTGGACTGATCGAATTAAATATCTGGGTATAATTTTAAATGTTAATTATCAATCTTTATATAAATTTAATTATACTCCGTTAATGAAAAAAATTAAAACTGATTTGATTAAATGGAAAAATTTACCTGTTAATTTAATTGGATGGATAAATACAATTAAGATGAATATCTTTCTGCGTATACAATATTTGTTTCAATCTATTCCATATTTACTTGATAATTTTTTTGACTTTTAAATAAAATGATTAGGGAGTTTTTATGGAGGGGTACATTTTTGAGAGTAGCTTTGAATAAATTAACTTGGAAATATGAGTTAGGGGGACTACATTTACCACATTTTCAAAATTATTATGTGGCAGCCCAACTTAAATTTTTTAGTTCATTGATGGATTTGGTACGGCCTCTTAGTTGGGCTAAAATTGAGATGGCAAGTATTTCTGAATTTGAAATGGATCAATTTTTGTTTAGGTGGAATATAAATTTGTTACAACAATATAATGTGCCTATACTAAAATGTTTAATGAAGTTATGGATAAAAAAACTAAAATGATAAGCACTAGGGGTAAATTATTGGCTTTGACTCCATTGTATAATAATCAACTTTTTATTTTTCAATACATAATCAAAGTTTATTGCATTGGAGATTTAAAGGTGTGAAAAATTTGGGAGATTGTTTTAAAGAGGGTAAGTTTTTATCTTTTAATCAGATGAGGGAAGATTTTGGTATTGATAAGAATTCTTTATTTCTTTATTATCAAATTCGATCTTTGGTTAAATGTATGTTTGGCAGAGATATGATTTTACCTAAAATGACTAAATTTGAAACTTTTCTTAGGAAGGTACCAGAGAAAGGTTATATTTCATTTATGTATCAAATATTACAGCATGGTATGGATAAAAAGGGTTGGGATAGAGCTAAATGGGAAGCGGATATTGGTTTTATTTTTTTCTGAAGATGATTGGTTAGATATCTGTTATGATAATGTAACTAGATTGATAAATGCACGTTATACAATGATTAATTACAATTTTTTACATCAATTATATTTGACACCTGAAAAATTTAAAAAAATATGGTTTTAATGACTCAGATTTGTGTTTTAAAAGTGGTGATACGGTTGGAACTTTTTTTCATGTTGTTTGGTTATGTATACATATACAATCTTTTTGGAAGAAAATTCAATTGTTTTTAGAATACCTGTATAAGATTAAAATAGTTTTAGATCCAACAGTATTTTTATTGGGTAGTTTGCAACCTCTGAAAGGTTTGGGATTAGATAAATTCCAGCTTGCTTTTGTATATTTAGCTTTGTCTGTAGCAAAAAAAATGTATTGCTAGTACATGGAAAGATACAAATATGATTGATATTAATAGATGGCATAATGAGATGAAATATTGTTTAATAATGGAAAAAATTGATGTGTATTTCACTTGATAATTATATTTTTTTATTAATAAGTGGCTGTTATACTCAGAATATTTACATTTCAATTTATATTGATTAGATTTTAATATGTATATTTAACTTTTTCTTTAATGTTCTTTCTTTTTTGTTATGGCTCTCCTTAGGAGAGTTGGCTGAAGGGGGGATTCTTTTATTTTCTTTTCTATATATAGTAAAAGTTTATGTTCATGTTTAATAGCTGTATATGTCATATTATTTGTTTTTTGAATGAATAAATAAAGTTTTAAAAAAATGTACAGTATTTTGTGCTATCTTCACATAGTTTTATTTTCCAGAAACCCTGGGATACTTTGTACTGGCCTTCTCACTTGCAATTTCATCCTTTTTTGGAATCTGTTGATTTCATTATATTGGCATTCAAGTCTTTTGGTCTATGCACACGCATAGGTCACCATTCTTTTTGACACACACCATTGAATTCACCCATTCAGTGGGCTCCTCCACTTTCTTTATGACCTCAAATGTTGTCATTCAGCTGAGTTCTTGCTTGAACTATTCTTTTAGTGGAGCAGGAAACTGCCTTGAGGCATGCACTACTTGTTGTGTGTCCTATTCTTACTGTATTTTATAGATGAACGGTTGAAATCCAAACCCCTTGAAAATTGGTCTATTATTTCCTCTATGCTGTTCTGTGCATTGTTGCTGTTCATGTGGTACACCCTGTTGTCTAGCCTGAAGTTTTCATATGCTTTTTGACCAAGCAGTGATTCATGTCCATCTGGGAACTACTGTGAACCTGAGATAGTGCTCTTTATCTTTAACTTCCAACTTGGGTTTACATGTACCTTTCATGTTAATGTGCTTTGAGCAGAATTTGAATGGATGTATGGCTTTATCTTCATTGCCACGATGTGGTGCTCACAGGTCAATTTGACTTTTACCCCTGTGTGCAGCATGAAAGGATTATTTGTTCTATTTGTATGCCTGTTTATAGTTTTTCTGTACTACTGTGCCAATGAAGAGTGCATCACTGAGAACAGTTTCTTCCATAGTGTGCATGTTTTTATTTCTTTTTTGTTTCCCATTGCGAAAACATTGCTTTGCATAATGATTCTGCCTTTACACTAATTATAGAATATGCCATAGGCAGGGCAATGTTTTGGTGCACATTGAGAGCTACATATTTTGCACTTGAATGTCTCGTGTCTTTTTTTTTTGTTTGTTTGTGTGTCCAGACACTGTGGCTGACACTATGTCTTAATTTTCACTGGCTTTTTCACTATTGCCGAACTTTTTTGCATGCTGCAGAGCTATTTCACTATAAGGTAAGCTTTGTCTCTTGCAGCATCTCTCTTTCTCTTATCACTAATTCCAAGCACAATTTGACCTCGGATCATTGAATCTTGCAGTGATCCAAAATTGCATGGTCTTTTTAAAAAAAAAAGTATCAAAGCTCTCTCTCTGCAGCTGCATGTGTGCACAAAACATGTACCTCTCGAAGTTTCATTTTCCTTTAGTGAATGGTGTTCATCAAACATCTAGATAACCTTGTCAAACTTGCCCTGGTTTTTTGCCTCTGCAAAAATAAATGTGTTGAAAAGCTCTAGTGCTTGAGGACCCATCATGGTAAGTAGCATTGCAATCTTCCATGCATCAGGTTTGCTATAGAGTCCAATGGCTTGCAGGCACCGTATAAATCATTTTTGAACAACTACCAATTGTGGTTGACCTTTTCAGTCCAATTTTGTGTCAGAAGCCTTTACACTCCATTTTCTGCTGCTATCTTGCTCTGCACATTTCTGATATTTCTTCCACTCCTGTGCACACTGCACACTCCTGGTACCATGTGATCTTTATATTTTTTAATTGTAATAAAATAACTTGGGTTTTTTTTTTAAATATACTTTATCAGCTAAAGCACTCATGACTTTGTGGAGGCATCAATTTTGAATTTACCCCTAGCTGCAACAACTTATCTCTGACTCCTCTATTGGTCAGAATGATCACTAGTACTTTATCATCACAGTAGCTGAAAAGATTCTGTGGGTATTCGTAATCATCTTTCAAGAATTTATTGATTCTGCATGTTTCCAGAGGACAGGAAATTCGCAAAGGTCACTCTCCTCTTTTACAAAAGGGAAGGAGGCAGCAAAAAGGAAACGTTCAAACTTTTTAACCTAAAATCAGTGATTGGGATGCTGCTGTTGGAGTCTATTTTCAAAGGTGAGGTTATAGAGTACTTGGAGCTGCATGACAAAGTAGGCCAAAGTCAGCATGGTCTCCTTAAGGAACAATGTTGCCTGGAAACTACAGCAATTTTAGGAGGAGACCACAGGCAATCTTGACAAATGAGATGCAGTGTATGTGGTATGCTTAAAAGACTGTAGATAAAGTGCTGCAATTGAGGTTGCTTAACAAAATGAGAGCACATGGAGTTAGAGGATGGGTCGAGGATTGGCTGATCAGAAGAAGCAGAGCGTGAGATTAAAGGTTGATGACTGTTTCCCAGTTATGTTCTGCATGGGTCAGTGTTGGGGCCCACAACTTTTTACATTATGTGCTAATGATTTGGATTCTAGAATAAATGAGTTTGTGGCTAGGTTTGATGATGTTGCAAAGATTGTTGGAGGTGCAGGCAGTTAGAATAAAATGGAAAGGCTACAGAGAGCATTAAGTTAAGAGCGTGAGCAAAGAAGTGGAAAATTAAATGCAACATTGGGAAGTGTATGGTGTTGCAATTTGGTAGAAGGAATAAAGGAGAGGACTTATTTGGATGGGGAGAAAATTTAAATTTTGGAGGTGCAATGAAACTTGGGAGTCCTCGTATAGGATACTGTAACGGTTAATCTCCATGTTGAGTCAGTGGTGAAGAAGGTGAATGCAATGTTGGTATTTGTATCTAGAGGAAGAGGATTCAAGAATGTGATGTTGAGGTACTGGTGAGGCATCAGTTGGAGTATGGGGTACAATTTTGGGATCCTTATTCAAGATATGTGTAGAGACGGTTTAGAAGATTCACAAGAATGTTCCTGAAATGGAGGGATTAGCATATGGGGAAAATTAAGGCTCTTGGAATGCACTCCAAGGAGTATAGAATAATGAAGGGGGTCTTCAGAAGCATTTTAAATGTTGAAAGCCCTGGAAAGAGTAGATGTGGCAAACTTGTTTCACATGGTAGGGGAGTCTCTAACAAGAGGGCACAACTTCCGAATTGAATGGGTACTCATTTAAAAGAGATGTGGAGGAACTTCTTTATCCGGAGAGTGGTGAACCTCTGGAATTTGTTATCATGGGCAGCTGTGAGGCAGTTGTTGGGTATATTTAAGGTAGAGATTGGGTAACCGAATAGTCAGAATATCAAAGGTTACAGGGAATGGGGCTTTGGGAGAATTGATCCATTCACGATGGAATGGTGTAGTGCACTTCATTGGGGAGAAGTGCCTTCTGCTCCTGTATCTTGTAGTCCAAGTCAAGAATCCATAAAGCAAACGAAAGTCAAAAAATGAGACTTGGCAAGCAGACCATAAATTGTTGAAATTCTAATGGTTGATTGAGAGGCAGTTTAGACATAAATTCACAAGCTCATCCCTTGTGTCTGGAAACAGCAGGATATGCCAGAAGTTCCAAGGAAGAAAATATCTAATTGTGATAACTGTATCTATCTATGTTTACCTCCTGTCTAGAAATAATGATTGCAGTTCACACTCTCAAATATTTTCCTTGAATTTTCTTTGATAGTTCTTGATAGACACTTCCAGTTGATGAGTCTTGTTCATAAAGCTACAAATTTTGTCAAGTGTGGTCAATGTTTTTCACTCATTGCTCAGATTTTCCATGATTCATTTACTTCTTGGTAACATCCTTGACCTAATCAGTGAAGTTCTCTGTGGGCATCTGGCTTTAATGTAACACAGTTAGGTTATCTAGGAAGACCAGAGCTGATGAAGAATCTTTGACAAACTGTGATGCCATATGTCAAAGCTGTAAAGCTTTTGTAACATTCCTAAATCTACCCAACAAAAATCATAACAGGGAAATTTTAAAATAAATAAATATATTTCTGAGCTTTTCTTTTTTTTTCCTCACTCAGATCTAACCTGCCCAAATGGTCATCTACTGGTGGCACTCACTTCAACAGTGATGAAGTAATAGTGTTTTGAAAGGCTGTGGGAATAGTGACTTGAGTGCCGACATTAATCTGTTCCAATTCACCTCCTGTAACAACAGGTCAATTTCAGAATCCATCTAAGTGGCTCTGTACAAAGCCCTGTTACACCTGGACTGCAGTGATGCATACATCAGGATGCTATTTGAATACAGCTTAGAAAACTCCAAGATGTGGGACTCAACACCACATGGTGTTATTGGATCCTGGATTAAATCAGTGAGGATTGGTTTAAAAAATGGGGGGGGGGGGGGGGGAAGGAGGAAGGGAAAGCAGATTGGGGAGGAACACAGGCTAACAGGTCATATGTGGATACAGTTGGGAGGCTGAAGAAATAAGCTCAGAAGTGATGGGAGAGTACAGAGGGCTAAGAAAGGGAGGGGTTGGGGGCTCAGCAGGAACACAGGGATAAGGGAATGAGGGAGACTTCAGTTTCAGGAAATTGTGAAGACCACACATCCAAATTTATGTAGCATTAATTTTCAAATGGAACCAAGAAAAATAGAACATTACATCACAGGAACATGCCCTTCTGTCTTTCTAGTCTGTGCTGAACTAATCATCTCACTGACCTGTTCCTGGAACATGTACCTATCTAAATATTTCCTAAATGTTAAAATACAGCCTGCATTCACCAGTTCAGCTGGCAGTTGGTCCTACTACTGTGTGAAGAAAATCCCCTTAATATGTGGGGTTGCACGCTTGGCATAGTGTTTAGCGCATGCCTTTACAGTGCCAGCAATCAGGACTGGACTGGGGTTTGAGTCCTGCACTGTCTGTAAGGAGTTTATATGTTGTGTGTCTATGTGGGGTTTTATCCAGGGGCTCTGGTTTCTTCCCACTCTTGAAAACGTATGGTAGTGGGGGGGGGGGGGGGGGAGATAGGTTAATGGCATGTAAATTTGGTGCCATGGACCCGTGGGCCAAAATAGTCTGTTATCATGCTGTATGTCTAAATTTTTTTTTTTTTTTTTTTAAATGCTTTAAACTTTCCCATTTTACCCTTAACTCATGGTCTGGTTTGTATATTGCCTAACCTCACTGGGGTGGGAAGCCCCAAATTGTTTAATCTTTCTTTTGTAACTTGGTTCCTGAAGTCCCAACCACATCCCAATAAATACTCTCTGTACTCTCAATCTTATGTCTTCCTGTAGTTTGGTGATCAAAGCTGGACACAATATTCCAAATTTGGCCTAACCCATGTCTTGTACAACTTCACTATGATGTCCCAACTCCTCTACTCACTACTTTGATTTATGACAGTCAATGTGCCAAAAGCTCTTTATGATCCTATATATTTGTGTTGCTACTCTCAGGGAATTATGTATCTGAATTCTCAAATCTTTGTTCTACCACACTCCTCAGGGCCTTAACATTTACCATCTATGTCCTACATTGATTTGTCCTTCCAAATTGCAACACCTCACAGTTGTCTGCATTTATTGTCCATTTTTCAGCCAGTCCAGATCCCTCTGCAAGCTCTGAAAGACTTCATTACTGACCACTGCATCTCTATTCTATGTGTCATCTGCAAACTTGTTGATCTAATTTACCACGTTATCATGAAGATCGTTGATAGAGTTGACCAGAAACAATGAACCCAGCACCGATCCCTGAGGCACACCACTAGTCTCAGGTCTCCAATATTGAGGGCCAATCATCCGCTACCACACTCTAGCTTCTCTCATTAAGCCAATGTCAAATCCAGTTTACATCCTCTCCATGAATTCCAAGCAACTGACTTTCCTGACTAATTTTCAATGTGTGACATTGTCAACCCCTTACTAAAGTCCATAGCAGTGGTTCTCAGCCTTTTTCTTTCCACTCACATACCACCTTAAGCAATCCCTTACTAATCACAGAACACTTATGGCATATGGATTACTTAGTGGTATGTGAGTGGAAAGAAAAAGGTTGAGAACCACTGAATAGACTACATACACAGTCTTTCCTTTAGGTTTCCTCGTGAACTCCTCAAAAACAAATCGAAGGTTGAATAAACATTATCTCACGCACACAAATCAATGTTGACTATCCCTAGTCAGTCTATGATTATAATGTTTCTATCTCCCATCTCTTAGAATGCCTTCCAATAACTTTTGACATCAGGCTCGCCATCCAATAAATTCCTGGATTATTTTTTGATTCCTTTTAAAAACAAAAAATAATCTCCACTCCTCCAGTATCTCATCTATGGCTTTTAAATGTGTCTGTCAGGACCCCTGAAATTTCTACACTAGCTTCCCTCAATATCTGAGGGAATATCTTGAGACTTTAGCGATTTATCCACCCTCATTTTCTTTAAGACAGCAAACACCTCCTCTTCTTTAAACTGTATAGGCTTGATGATGTTTGCCTCACTTCCATAGACTCTGGCAGTTTCCTGAGTAAATACATGCAAAACACCCATTAAAGGTTTTTCCCAACTCTCCTGGCTCCATACGTAATCATCCTGACTGTCAATAGGAACAAATTTGTCCCTTCCTATCCTTTTATTCTTATTATACCTGTGAAAACCTTGTCTGGCAAAGCAACATTGTCTTTAATCCCTGTTGATTTCCCTCTTCAGTTTTTCCTGCATTGTTTATGTTCCTCCAGTACCTCAATAGATCCTTGTTACTATCTGTCTCTGTCGCATAATCCTCAAAAGCCAAAGTTGCTTATGCTTGTTTAACATTGCCTACAATCCTTTCAGGAGCATGAAAACTCTGTACTCAAATTTTGTCTGAAGGGCTTCCAATTTGTGGTCATTTATATGGCTCTGCACTGTGACTGAACACATGGCTTCTCCCTCTTGACCCTGTTTAAAGGCTCCAACACCATAACCCCTCCCCAGAAATCCTGGGTCATAGCACAGGATGACCTTCAAGTTTATTGTAAATAAGCCCTATTGTTCTGGTACTCCAGACTCACAATATATTAATAACACACCCTTTCCAGAAAACGCCCTATCCCAATCCACATTTCCTAGAATCCTTCTCATTTCTTGAAAATTGGCCTTTCTCCATTTCAGAATCTCAACCTGAAGACATGACCTATACTTGTCTATTAATTATCTTCAGATTGATGGCATAAAAGGTTACTTGACCCAAAGTGTTCCCCTCCACATTCTTCTGTTACCTGTTCTGTCCTATTCCCTGATAGGATATCCAATATTGCACTCTCTCTAGCTAGCAATTTGATATATTGTTTTTTTTTAAACTTTGCCTTTAGAATTTGTCAAATGTGTTCAGGAATCAGCCCTTTTACAGTATGGGGATCCCAGTTAATACTCCATATGGAAAGTTAAAATCACCTATAATCACAATTTTGTTTCCTGCTGCTGTCTATCTCCCTGCTGATTTGCTCCTCCAATTAGGACAGTGCAGATCCTTTGGCCCTCAGTGTTGTGTTGACCCATATATTCCTTCCAAATAAAACTAAACCCTTCCTGCCACATTACCCTCTATTTTCCTTTCATCCATGTTCCTGTCTAAGAGTCTCTTAAATTCACTTCATATTTCAGCCTCCACTATTATCCCTGTTAAGGGATTCCAGATACCCACAACTCTGTATGTATATAAACTTGTCCTGATGTCTCCTCTAAATGCTTCTCTCTTTACTTTGGTCACATGTCCTCTGGTGACTGATGTTCCTGCCCTGGGAGAAAAAACATGTTGTCTGTTTAAACTGCCTAGGCCTCTCAGAATCTTGTTGACCTCAAAGTCTCTTCATCCTTTTGTCTTGCTTCAAAGAGAAAACTCCCAGCTCCTCTAACCTTGCCTCATAAGACTTATTTTCCAATTCATGCAATATCCTGGTAAATCTCCTCTGTATCCTTTCCATTGTTTCCACATCCTTCCTATAATGTGGTGACCAGAACTGAACATAATTCTCTAAGTGGAGTCTCCCTATAGATTTGTAGAGTCACAACATGACTTCTTAACTTTTGAACTCAATTCCCCTATTAATAAAGTCCAAGATTTCATGAGCCTTAACTATCCTATCAACAATTCTCACTGATTATTTGTGTGGTTGATAACACAACCCATTAACGTGAACATACCTTTTCATTTCCTCAGCTCCAACCATATTTTCTCAGTAGATGAGCCCTCTAGTCTCCTGCCTGAGCACAGCTCTCATATTTTCCCCAATGAGAAATGTCACTCCTCTCCCTTTCATCCCTCCAGCTCTCGTGTCTGAAACAAAGGAACCTAGTAAAATGGAGCTGCCAGTCCTGCCCCTCCTGCAACATAGTGTCATTAATAGCCACAATGAAATAATTCCTTTTGCCAATCCATGCTTTAAGATCATCTGCTGATCTTCAATACTCCTTGCGTTGAAATGGATGCACCGGAGAACATTATTTCCACCACGAACAAGCTCTTGACTTCTCTCTGTATTTGCAATCTTAACATCTTTTTCTTCCTCCATTCCACTATCTGCTCTGGCCCTCTGGTTCCCATCCCCCTGCAAATCTAGTTTCAACCTCTCTGAGCAGCACCAGCAAACCTTTCCACAAAGATATTAGTCCATCTCTAGTTCAGATGCAAACTGCACAGCCAGTACAGGTCCCACCTTCCCTGAAGAGAGGCCAAATGAGTCAGAAATCTTCCTTCACTATCTCTTTATTATCCATTAAAAAAAAACTCATTAGCACAGGTAGCAATCTTGAAATCATAGCCCTGAAATTATAAACAAGACAAAAAAAAAATTGTGGACACTGGGAATCAGGAAAAAAACAATCACAATTTAACGAATATTTTATTATGTACACCAAAATAGATAGCCTCACAATATTAAACATTTCATTTATTCTGGCATGTTCTTTTGTGCTCACTTAGCTTGTCCTTGCCCCTTGAAACCTGTTTAGCATCTTCCTTCATATTCTGAATCCTATTTTTTGTCAATATATTCTTTAATTTATCACTGTTTGAAAGCGTTTTTTTCAAATTTTATTGTCCCTCTGTGCATCGTGCCGCAATCTTTGCTTTGCAGATCATCTCTTACCTTGCAGAAGCATCTGCCCACTCAAAGCAAGGATTTATTCAAAAGGCCCCAGGGTAGTGGTTTTTGGGGAGGGTGGCCACAAGCACTGAACTTCTTATTGTCACTCCCCACCCAGCATTTTCCTTGGTCTCCATGGCAGCCTGTTATGTGGCTGGCCTTTAAGGGATGGTCCTTTTTCCTTCTATGTTCAGCAAACATACAGTGTGATGATGGTTCCCTGCAGTTCCATTAAAAAAATACTCATCTTGGGATATGCCACTTCTTTTGCAGAAGGACAGTGACCTTGATGCCAAATTTACCAATTTTACAGGGGAGACGTAAACTGGGTCTGATATTCAATCCATACAGTTCTTAATGCCTGCAAATGAACTCAATCTACACAATGAGAAGCTGGAGGGAAAGATAGGTCAGGCAGCATTCATAGATAGAATGGGTCAGTAAGGTTTCAGGCTGCTCAATAAAGGATTCTAACCTAAAACATAGACTGACTATTGATGTGACCTGGTCTATTGAGTTTGTTAAAATTCCAGAATCTGCAGTTTGTGTTTTATTTGGGTTTGATCCATTCAAGGCAGATTGTGTACAATCAGAAGTTGAATTATCTCTTGGGTTAACAACTTTTACAATCAGGAAAAGACAAAATCATTCCTAATATATAAGGAAATATGTATTTATTTAGCATTGGTGACAAACAACAAGACAGAAGCCAATTTTGCTGAGGCCTCTCCAATGGAAACATCTTGGAATGGAACAGGCCAGGATACAACTGGGCTCAGCTTTGAAGTTGTATTTTCATTGACATTAATTTTCCAGCCTCGCATGAATATCACCCTCGAGCAAGTGCTCTCAGAAATTATGAAGCTCTAGCCCTGGAGAGTTATGACCACAGTAGAGGAAATAGTAGGGAAGAAAACCTATGTGAGGATAGGCAAGGGAAAAAAAAAGAAAAGCATTAACATTCCTGAGACTAGGAACAAAAACAGCTTCTTCAATATATGCTTTTGTGTCTGGTCAGCCCAAACATCATAGCTTGTTCATTGAATCTGACATAGAACTGCATTATTTCAGAAGATGATGCAACCATGTTACATATGCTCCAGTTTCCTCCCACCCTTTAAAATGTATGAGATTACAGGTTAATTTGGGTGAAATTGGGTCGCATGGGTTTAAATGGCCATAATCGCATTCTATTGTGTTGTGAATAAATAAAATTCAATAAATTAAAATGATCTTTCTTAAGAAAAAATGGCATATGCACAGATGCGAGGTCTAGGGCAAGATGATTTAGAATACTAACTCTGGGCATAAGAAATCGTATGAGAGAGAAAATGTTCAGCATTGCACCAGAGATCAGGATTCAGTTGCAGTGACTGTTATGCTGGTATCAGTACTGTCACTAATAATTCACACCTAAGTGATCCGGTGTTCATGAACTGTAGAATATCTTTTGATTAGAACCTGCATCCAGTGATGGCATGCTTATGCTCATCTCTGATAATTACAAACTTGGTACAGCCATCAATGTCAGTTTAATCGGTAGACAGTGCCTTGATCCAAAAGCGAAGTTGTTACATCCTAGCCGTAATGTAATATCATCTCCTAGGTTGACTCCAAACACCATTCCATGAAACAGCTGATGAACAATTCATAGGTGACAATACAAAACTTTGAGATTTTAGTTATCAAAGAACAATAAATGTTTAGGAATGTCACTGATAATGATATTTAAAATCTATAATAAATTGGGGAAAATATTTGTAAGGCATCAGGAGTCCTTACAAGTGGCCCAATGACATCATAAAATAGTAAATGAACAAAGGACAATCTTCTTGCTTGAATTGCATATAAAATAATTGACTAAAGATCAAGAGCAATCTCTAATATATTCATATAACTAATGATCAAAATAGCTTCATAAGTGTGGACATGACAAACTTTCTCTGAAGTTTTGTCATTGATTTTTTTTCTTCCAACTCCACACCTCTATTATCATTCTGGCTAGCTATATTCCTCATAGTTATATAACACACCCCTTAATGTGCCTAAGCATAATAGTATATTTGACTCTAAACCATAACTCTTCAATGCTGTCCTTTTATTCACTCTGTCAATAACAAAGAAAAAAAAAGCAAATTATGTATTTCCATTGTTAGACCAAATTAATTGCACTGTTGCCTACAGATGTATATAAACTCCAAGCCCAAATGCAAATATATGAAGAACAGTTAGCTTTGAAAATGAAGTCAAACAACATATTTACTGCTGAACCATCTTTTGTCAAAATGCATTTGATGAGATTCATTCAAATGTGCAGGAATTGTTTTCTTGGATTTAGTTTTTTTTTCAGTGGGGGGGGGTCTCTATTCACTTATTTGCCTATGTCATATATCACTTCCAAAATCTTCTCCATAATAAGAATAGATATTGAAATTGAGTCAGTGGAGAAGAAAGCAAATGCAATGTTTCATCTATTTCAAGAGGAGTAGAATACAAGAGCAGGATGTGATGTTGAGGCTTTAAGATACTGGTGAGACCTCGCAGAGCATTGTGAGCAGCTTTAGATTTCTCATTTAATGCATGAGGTTTGCAGAAAGTAAGGCCATGAGTGGCATAGTGGTTAGCGCAATGCTATCACAATGCTAGTGATCCAGGCTTGAATACATCACTCTCTGTAAGGAGTTTGTACATTCTTCCTATCTGCATGGGTTTCTGCTGGTGCTCCAGTTTCCTCCCACCCTTTAAAATGTATGAGATTACAGGTTAATTTGGGTGAAATTGGGTCGCATGGGTTTAAATGGCCATAATCGCATTCTATTGTGTTGTGAATAAATAAAATTCAATAAATTAAAATGATCTTTCTTAAGAAAAAATGGCTCTGCTGTAACTGTGTATTAATGTCAATATCTCTGAAGACCTAACCTGCAGCATTCATGTCATGAAGGCTCACCAGCAGTTATACTTAAGAGTTTGAGAAGTTTGGTTTGTCACCAAAGACCCTTGTGCTAATTTCTACAGGTATATTGTGGAGAGATTTCTGATATGCTGATATTAGAGAGCATTCAAAGGATGTTCGTGAGGCTGATTTCAGGAATGAAAGGGTTATTTTATGAGGAATATTTGATGGGCGATTGGCGATTGGAATTTCAGGAAATGAGGGGGAAATCTCATTGAAATATTTCAAATGTTGAAAGGCATAGAGAGTGTAGATGCAGAAAGATTGTTTTCCATGGAGGAGTCTAGGACAAGAGGGCACACTTCAGGTTTGAACAGATGTGGAGAAATTTCTTAAGCCAGGGTCTGGTGAATCTGTTAAATTGGTTGCAACAGGCCAAGTCATTGGGTGTATTTAAGGCAAAGATTGATGGGTTCTTGATTTACTAGGGCATTATAGGGTATATGGCAAAGGTTGGTAGGTGGATCTGTGTGGGAAATTGGATTGGCTCATGATTGAATGGTGAAGCAGACTCTGGACTGATTAAACTATTTCTGCTCCTATGTCTAATGGTTTATGAAATGTTGCAGAAATATTGTAAAACGTCTTGTTTTCCTTTTTTCCAATATTTTTATTGGATTTTCTAATAAATTAAAAATGCAATATTATGTGTGTATGTATATACATATCCCACCATTAAAAAAAAACTGACCTTGCAAAAAAACTCTGAGCAGCTTATCCTGAGTATATCTGTAGATTTTGATTCATACCATAAATCAAAAAACAAAGGCAAGACTGTCTCATTGGAAGAGTGAGTACATGTAATCACATTAAAAACTTACATCAAATGAAAATAAGACATAAAAGGTCATTGTGTACCTTCAAATTTCACTGATAAATCAAATAAATACATGATATCTAAACTAAAACAGGACATAATATGAGAGAACCATTAAAACACTCTTTCTTCCAAACATTAATTGTTATACATATCCATATTATCCATTATTCCATATTTAAAGTAGCCACTCTGTTTTTTTAACTGAAGTTACAACTTTCATCCTTCGTAATAGTAATGGTACCATTCATCGCTCTTTCAGCCCCCAGATTTAGTTGCATTCTTGGTCAATCTAAACAAATTTCCTACCACAATGGGATTGTCCTTACTTAGTTCCATTCTCACAATTGAACATCACTGGATCTTAAGCAGCTTATCTTGCTTAACTTCAGCCAATCTCTCCAGAATCCCCAAAGGATATTTTTTTTGGCTACAATCTCTCCATTTGGATAAGATTTATTGATAACTTCTTGCAATAATAATTGGCCGTTACACTTTACCTCACTATTCTGTCAGATTTCAGAATCAGAATTTAAATAAGAGCTTATTGTCATGAACATGTCATGAAATTCATTTGCAGCAACATTATGCATTACAGGTGCAAAATTGTTATTAATTACATTTTCATAAATACATTTAAAAAAAAAGTAAATTGGTGCAAAAGAGAAGAAAAAGTGAGGTAGTGTCTGTGATTCGTTGTTCATTCAGAAATCTAATGGCAGATGGGAAGAAGTTGCTTTTGAAACATTGGGTGTTTGTCTTCAGGCTCCTCTATCTCCCATATCGACCTGAAGGCTGCAGGACGGGTCTTCAGAGATATTGACTGAGATACTGGAATTGGAATTATAATTAATCTGCAGTTACAGCAAAGCCATAGTTTTTCTACAGGAAGATAATTTTAATTTATTCATATTTATTTACAACACAATATAAAGCGATTACGGCCATTTAAACCCATGCGGCCCAATTTCACTCAAATTAACCTGTAATCTCATACATTTTGAAGGGTGGGAGGAAACTGGAGCACTAACAGAAGCCCATGCAGACAGGAAGAATGTACAAACTCCTTACAGAAAGTGATGGATTCAAGCCTGGATCACTAGCATTGTAATAGCATTGCGCTAACCACTCTGCTAGCCGTGCCACTCATGATCTTACTTCACGCAAACCTCGTGCTTTAAGTGGTGATTCAGTCTTCCTCTTTGCTTACTCACAGGCTAACCTAGACTGCTTCAATTGTAGCCTTTTATTCCATCCCAAACTGGGCTCCTGACCCTAAATCATCTTCATCACAACTGTGGCTAATTCATTCTTTATTCCTCTCTATCTGCAAATCAGTTCATCTATTGCTTAAATTCTAACCCACCATTCTTTCAATTCCAATGATCTCCTGGTTTTCTTTGAATTTTTCATTTTAGACATGAGATCATCTAATTCACTATCGATCATCACTCTTGCATTAGACTGACCTGCAGTGGCAGCTGGCTGTTCAATGCCCCAAACTTCTCACCACCACCACTACCCAATCAACCTTGCCCAATCTCACTCACCAGCCACAATCTCTCAAGATTAGCTCTGTCAAATTCATGACCAAGATAATGGGAAAGAAAGATTTATCTAAAGGTAATTTGTTACAATAAGTAATCCTGTGTTTAAGATTCAATACATCATCCTTAACAACCAAGACTGGTTGGAAAATAAAAAATTTTATAAATTTTATTTCAAACACTCACAGAGGAAACTAGATATTACAAAAGAATTAAATTAACAGAAGAAGCTAGAGAATGGTGTTGGAGGCCTGTGACTAGTGGTGTGCTTCAGGGTTTGATGCTGGGACCATTGTTATTTGTCCTTTATATCAATGATCTGGATGATAAATGGTAAATTAGATGACACCAAGATTGGAGACCTTGTGGACAGTGAAGATTTTCAAAGCTTGCAGAGAGATCTGGACTAGCTGGAAAAATGGGTGGAAAAATGGCAGATGGAATTTACTGCAGACAAGTGTGAGGTATTGCATTTTGGAAGGGCAAACCATGAAAGGACATGCATGGCAAATGGTAGGGTACTAAGTAGAACAGTGGGATCTGGATAATTTCCTGAAAGTGGCACCAAATGTTGTAAAGAGAGCTTTTGGGGAATGGGTCTTCTTAAATCAAAGTATTGAGTGTAGAATTTGGGATGTTATGTTAAAGTTATATAAGACATTGATGAGCCAAATCTGAAATGTTGTGTGCAGTTTTGGTCACCTAACTACAAGAAAGATATCAATAAAAAAAAAAGAGTGTAGAGACAATTTACTAGGATGTTGCCTGGACTTCAGGAACAGGGTTGCAAGGAAAAATTAAACTGGTTAGAACTTAAATCTCTGGACCATAGAAGAATGAGGGGAGATTTCACAGGGGTATTTGAAATTATGAGGGGGATAGATAGAGTAAATATAGATATGCTTTTTTTTCCCCAATGAGGGTAGGTGAGATTAAAATCCAGAGGACATGGGTTAAGAGTGAAAGGGGAAAAGTATAGGGGGAATGTAAGGGGGAGCTTCTTCACACAGAGTGGTGGAAGTGTGGAACAAGCTTCCAGTTGATATGGTGAATGTGGGCTCAATTTTAACATTTGAGAGTAATTTGGACAAGTACCTGCATGGGAGGGGTATGGAGGTCTATGGACTGGGTGCAGGTCAGTGGGCTAGGCAAAAGAAAAAAATGGTTTGGCGCAGACTAGAAGAGCTGAAGAGCTTTTTTTTGCTGTGCTGTAATGGTCTATGGTTTTAAAATCAAATAATCTTGTTCCTTTACCTGCTGACTTAACAGCACTTCATTCAATCACAAAGAGATCCTGGTGAAGAGGGAAACTACTGGTGAAGAATCCAGACTATGCCTTTCTAGCTACATAATTATCTGGCTATTAAATAAAATAATGGATAAAGTCATGGCATTAAATTTTTGAGATAGCTGAAAATCTTGAAATGTACTTTCACTGAAACACATATTATTGGGTGTCCATGAGCATTTTACGTTTTTGCTCAAAATGACCCTGTTAATTTTATAGTTTTTTTTAATGATTGATTCATCTGACATTGTATTTGTAAAGGAAAATTAAAACATCAGTTTCCTAGGAATTCAACT